>NC_138780.1:91673052-91913847 GCF_965119305.1 Pelophylax lessonae
GAGGATCAGATCAGATCGGTCAGCAAAGATACCCAGAGATGACAGGGAAGTGAAGGGCTCAGTTTTTACACATAGTAGCAGCCATACATTTTCGGCATCTTTAACTTCTTATCGGCCGAAATGGGATAGGCTCATTTTCGGCCGAAAATATCGGTTGCCAAAATTTCGGTGCATCTCTACTCACATGGCACATGTTCTAGCAGTGACAGTGTGTAGCTGTTTTGATAACAGCTAAACACACACTGTCACTGGCTGCTGCTAGAAAACATGTGCCATGCGGCATGCCAGTTTGCTTGTTACATGTGATGTGACAGCCAGGTGCACATTTTCAAGTTGAAAATGTGCACCTGGCTGTCACATCACATGTAACAAGCAAACTGGCATGCCACATGGCACATGTTTTCTAGCAGCAGCCAGTGACAGTGTGTGTGTAGCGGTTTTGAAAACCGCTACACACGGTCACTGCTAGAACATGTGCCATGTAAGGAAAGGGCACAAAAACAAACACGACAACACCGCTGGGATTTGTGGTTCTGGCATCCGGCAGAGCATGGTTCACTTCTGGCTTAGCAGCAGGCAGGCAGGCCGCAAGTGTAAAAAACAGATAACAGTCAGCTACAACACTGTCACTGCTAGAAAACATGTGCCATGCCAGTTTGCTTGTTACATGTGATGTGACAGCCAGGTGTACATTTTCAACTTGAAAATGTGCACCTGGCTGTCACATCACATGTAACAAGCAAACTGGCATGGCACATGTTTTCTAGCAGTGCTGTGACAGTGTGTAGCTTTTATCTGTTTTTTACACCTGTGGCCTGCCTGCTGCTAAGCCAGAAGTTCCAGACCAGAAAACTGCTCTGCCGGAGGCCACCCAGAACCTCAATCCCAGCGGTGACAGTGGTGTGTGGTCTGTGGTGTTGTCACTGTGTTTGTAAATTGTGCTGCTGGCCTGCTGCCATTCTTTCCTTACCTGTTGTTGAGGCCTTGGCTCCTGTCCTGGTCGTGGGTGGTGGTGTTAATGCAGCTCCAGGGCAGGCACTAACTTGACTTGACACTCTGATCTCTGACGACTCCTCCACACTCTGACTCACTTTCTCAGACTCAGACACACTGTAAGTGTCTGTCTGCGGTGTGCGGCGCCGGCGACTTCTCACTTCCCGCTTCTTCCTGTGACAAGGCAGCATGGGGTCCCCGCCGGCCTCTAGCTCCACTCCCGGCCTTAGTCACATGACGGTTCACTTCACAGTCACACGGTCCACCCACCGACTCCACCCCCTCCTGAGCTACGCTGGAGCCTGGATGCCGCTGCGGAGCCGGCTGCCAGCTGAGCAAAGTTAGCGAGGAGTGGGGAGTCGGGGATAGCGGCCGGTGGGCGACCAGATTGCCATAATGCAGGGTCCAGGCAGTCGGGGACAGTGGCGGGGCGAGAGGCCAGGTTGCGGTAATGCGGCGGCCGCGGCCCTCAGACTCCGCGGAATCGGCCGCGGAGAGGCAAGCAACGGCCGGACACTGTCTTCCATTATAATGCGCCCAGACTCGGAGCGGAGGCCTCGGCGGCCCACCGGGCATATGCCCGCTGTGCCCTATGGTCAGTCCGGCCCTGGTGTGAATGCCTAATGTACCTCTAGCCATCAAATACTATGTTCTTTGCTGTCAGTTAAACCCATTTGAGCTATTTTCTGGGGCCTATACAGGCCGACACAAACTTCTCAAAAAGAAAGCCAACAAATAAAGGAAAAGCCAAAAGCCTACAGCACCTTGTATTCCCAGGCGGACTCCCATCCAGGTACTAACCAGGCCCGACCCTGCTTAGCTTCCGACATCAGGCACGTACAGAATCATGTGGCCGTAGGCGATCACCATTGCCACCATTGCCACCATTGCCACCATTGCCACCCTTGACCTCTTTGAACTTGGCCATGGCAAGATGGCACCTCAGGAGAAAAAAAAGAAAGCCAACAAATAAAGGAAAAGCCAAAAGCCTACAGCACCTGGTATTCCCAGGCGGTCTCCCATCCAGGTACTAACCAGGCCTGACCCTGCTTAGCTTCCAAGATCAGACGAGATCGGCCATGTTCAGGGGGATGTGGCCGTAGGCGATCACCACTGCCACCCTCGACCCCTTTGAACTTGGCCATGGCAAGATGGCACCTCAGGAGAAACAAAAAGAAAGCCAACAAATAAAGGAAAAGCCAAAAGCCTACAGCCGCTGCGGAGCCGCTGCGGAGTCGGCTGCCAGCTGAGCAAAGTTAGCAAGGAGTGGGGAGTCGGGGATAGCGGCCGGCGGGCGGCCAGATTGCCATAATGCGGGGTCCGGGCAGTCGGGGACAGTGGCGGGGCGGGTGGCCAGGTTGCGGTAATGCGGCGGCCGCAGCCCTCAGCCTCCGTGGGATCGGCCACGGAGAGGCAAGCAACAGCCGGACACTGTCTTCCATTATAATGTGCCCGGACTCGGAGCGGAGGCCTCGGCAGCCCACCGGGCATGTGCCCGCTGTGCCCTATGGTCAGTCCGGCCCTGGTGTGAATGCCTAATGTACCTCTAGCCATCAAATACTACGTTCTTTGCTGTCAGTTAAACCCATGTGAGCTATTTTCTGGGGCCTATACAGGCCGACACAAACTTCTCAAAAAGAAAGCCAACGAATAAAGGAAAAGCCAAAAGCCTACAGCACCTTGTATTCCCAGGCGGACTCCCATCCAGGTACTAACCAGGCCCGACCCTGCTTAGCTTCCAAGATCAGCTGAGATCAGGCACGTACAGAATCATGTGGCCGTAAGGCGATCACCATTGCCACCCTTGACCTCTTTGAACTTGGCCATGGCAAGATGGCACCTCAGGAGAAAAAAAAGAAAGCCAACAAATAAAGGAAAAGCCAAAAGCCTACAGCACCTGGTATTCCCAGGCGGTCTCCCATCCAGGTACTAACCAGGCCTGACCCTGCTTAGCTTCCAAGATCAGACAAGATCGGCCATGTTCAGGGGATGTGGCCGTAGGCAATCACCCCTGCCAATAACAACAAAGAGCAGAGCCGCTCAGGTGTCAGTTCAATGGCTGGTGCTGGTCAGATCCGCCGTCCAAGCAATAGAAAATCCAAGAAAGTAGACCGCACTCAGGAAATGTAAGATGAAAACAATCAAAACTCCTTTATTCTTCTTCGGTACAGCAGACAGACAATACAATGCACATAACAGACATGTCGGGTTGACGTGTTTCACGATGTAGATCGCTTACTCATAACCACACACTATGGAACCGTGGAAGCCGACATACATTTGTAGGTAAACCAAAAAAGGGAGGTGACCGAAGAATGTAATTGCATGCACCTTGAATTAATTGATTGATAAGAAACAGGTGTAGGTTCAGCAAGTCCACAGTTCCACAGTGAAAGACAATTAGATACAAAACTCCTTCACCACATAGGGGAATGGAGATATACATACAAACAATATAAAACCATATGTGTGACTAATACAAAGATATAATGCAATAGCTGAAAAAATAGGAACCAATAAATAAATGAGTCATACATGAGTGAATAAAAAACCCCATCGTTGAATGCTTTAAACTCTGGTGGCAAGGACATAATAAATAAGAAACAAATATATGTAAAAAGTGGTCGTCCAATGTATGGAAAGGATCTCTCAGATGTAGTCAGTGGCTATATAAAAAATCATATATATGAAAAAGATAATTTATTGAAGCAACGTACCAGATCTTACACTGATATTAATCTAAAATAGGCTTTTTAGACACTTGGAGACCAAAAATAGAGTCATTTTGACCAAAAACATGTTTTCAGGCCATTGGTTACCTAATGCAGTTATCGTGTCTAAAAACGGCGTTTTGAGACTCTAAAAGACAAAAATTTCAGACCTTTGGTGAGGAAATGCAGTTATTTTAACTAAAAAAGGCTTTTTAGACACTTGGAGACCAAAATAGAGTCATTTTGACCAAAAACATTTTTTCAGGCCATTGGTTACCAATTGCAGTTATCTTGTCTAAATGCGGAGTTTTGAGACTCTAAAAGACAAAAATACAGTCATTTTGGCTAAAAAAGTTTTTCAGACCTTTGGTGACCAAATGCAGTTATTTTGACTAAAAAAGGCTTTTTAGACACTTGGAGACCAAAATATAATCATTTTAACCAAAAACATTTTTCTGTCCTTTTGTTACGAAATGCAATTATCTTGTCTAAAACTGGCGTTTTAAGACTCTAAAAGACAAAATACAGTAATTTTAGCTAAAAAAGTATTTCAGACCTTTGGTGACCAAATGCAGTTATTTTGACTAAAACAGGCTTTGAAGACCTAAATAGAGTCATTTTGACCAAAGACATTTTTTTAGGCCATTGGTTACCAAATGTAGTTTATCTTGTCTAAAAGCGGCGTTTTGAGACTCTAAAAGACAAAAGTACAGTCATTTTGGGTAAAAAAAAATTTCAGACCTTTGGTGATCAAATGCAGTTATTTTGACTAAAATAGGCTTTTAAGGCACTTGGAGAGCAAAATAGAGTCATTTTGACAAAAAAAATGTTTTCAGGCCACTGGTTACGAAATGCGCAGTTATCTTGTCTAAAACCGGATTTTTAAGACTCTAAAAGACAAAAATACAGTCATTTTGGCTAAAAAAGTTTGTCAGACCTTTGGTGGCCAAATGCAGTTATTTTGACTAAAAAAGGCTTTTTAGACACTTGAAGACCAGAATCGAGTCATTCTGACCCAAAAAAATGTTTCAGGCCATTGGTTACCAAATGCAATTATCTTGTCCGAAAGCGGCTTTTTAAGACTATAAAAGAAAACCCTTTTTAGCCAAAATTACTGTATTTTTGTCTTTTAGAGTCTTAAAACGCCGCTTTTAGACAATATAACTGCATTTGGTAACCAATGGCCTGAAAAAATATTTTTGGTCAAAATTACTCTATTTTGGTCATACACTTGAAGACCAGAATCGAGTCATTCTGACCCCAAAAAAATGTTTCAGGCCATTGGTTACCAAATGCAATTATCTTGTCCGAAAGCGGCTTTTTAAGACTATAAAAAAAAACCTTTTTAGCCAAAATTACTGTATTTTTGTCTTTAAGAGTCTTAAAACGCCGCTTTTAGACAAGATAACTGCATTTGGTAACCAATGGGCTGAAGAAATGTTTTTGGTCAAAAATGACTCTATTTTGGTCTCCCAAGTGTCTAAAAAGCCTTTTTTAGTCAAAATAACTGTATTTGGTCACCAAAGGTCTGAAAACCTTTTTTTAGCCAAAATGTCTGTATTTTTGTCTTTTAGAGTCTTAAAACACCACTTTTAGACAAGATAAACTACATTTGGTAACCAATGGCCTGAAAAAATGTTTTTGGTCAAAATGACTCTATTTAGGTCTCCAAGTGTCTAAAAAGCCCTTTTAGTCAAAATAACTACGTTTGGTCACCAAAGGTCTGAAAAACTATTTTAGCCAAAATGATTGTATTTTTGTCTTTTAGAGTCTCAAAACTCCGCATTTAGACAAGATAACTGCATTTGGTAACCAATGGCCTGAAAACATGTTTTTGGTCAAAATGACTATTTTTGGTCTCCAAGTCTCTAAAAAGCCCTTTTTAGTCAAAATAACTACGTTTGGTCACCAAAGGTCTGAAAAACTTTTTTAGCCAAAATGACTGTATTTTTGTCTTTTAGAGTATTAAAAAGCCGGTTTTAGACAAGATAATTGCATTTCGTAACAAAAGGCCTGAAAAATGTTTTTGGTCAAAATGACTATATTTTGGTCTCCAAGTGTCTAAAAAGCCTTTTTTAGTCAAAATAACTGCATTTGGTAACCAAAGGTCTGAAAAACTTTTTTTTAGCCAAGATGCCTGTATTTTTGTCTTTTAGAGTCTCAAAACGCCTCATTTAGAGTCTAAAAAGCCCTTTTTAGTCAAAATAACTGCATTTTGGTCACCAAAGGTCTGAAAAACTTTTTTAGCCAAAATGACTGTATTTTTTACTTTTAGAGTCTTAAAACACTGCTTTTAGACCAGATAAACTACATTTGGTAACCAATGGCCTGAAAACATGTTTTTGGTCAAAATGACTCTATTTTTGGTCTCCAAGTGTCTTAGTCAAAATAAATGCATTTGGTCACCAAAGTCTGAAAACCTTTTTTAGCCAAAATGACTGTATTTTTTACTTTTAGAGTCTTAAAACACCGCTTTTAGACAAGATAAACTACATTTGGTAACCAATGGCCTTAAAAAATGTTTTGGTCAAAATGACTCTATTTAGGTCTCCAAAGCCTGTTTTAGTCAAAATAACTGCATTTGGTCACCAAAGGTCTGAAATACTTTTTTAGCTAAAATTACTGTATTTTTGTCTTTTACAGTCTTAAAACGCCGGTTTTAGACAAGATAATTGCATTTCGTAACAAAAGGCCTGAAAAAATGTTTTTGGTCAAAATGACTATATTTTGGTCTCCAAGTCTCTAAAAAGCATTTTTTTGTCAAAATAACTTCATTTGGTCACCAAAGGTCTGAAACACTTTTTTAAGCCAAGATGCCTGTATTTTTGTCTTTTAGAGTCTTAAAACACCGCTTTTAGACAAGATAAACTACATTTGGTAACCGATTGCCTGAAAAAATGTTTTTGGTCAAAATGACTCTATTTTGGTCTCCCAGTGTCTAAAAAGATCTTTTAGTCAAAATAACTACGTTTGGTCACCAAAGGTCTGAAAAAAAAATTTAGTCAAAATGATTGTATTTTTGTCTATTAGAGTCTTAAAAAGCCGGTTTTGGACACGATAATTGCATTTGGTAACCAATCGCCTGAAACATTTGTTTGGGTCAAAATGACTCTATTTTGGTCTCCAAGTGTCTAAAAAGCCTTTCTTAGTCAAAATAACTGCATTTGGTCACCAAAGGTCTGAAAACCTTTTTTAGCCAAAATTACTGTATTTTTGTCTTTTAGAGTCTTAAAAAGCCGGTTTTAGACAATATAATTGCATTTCGTTACCAGTGATCTGAAAACATTTTTTTGGTCAAAATGACTCCATTTTGGTCTCCAAGTGTCTAAAAAGCCATTTTTAGTCAATATAACTGCATTTGGTCACCAAAGGTCTGAAAAAAATTTAGTCAAAATGATTGTATTTTTGTCTATTAGAGTCTTAAAAAGCTGGTTTTGGACAAGATAATTGCATTTGGTTACCAATCGCCTGAAACATTTGTTTGGGTCAAAATGACTCTATTTTGGTCTCCAAGTGTCTAAAAAGCCATTCTTAGTCAAAATAACTGCATTTGGTCACCAAAGGTCTGAAACCATTTTTAGCCAAAATGACTGTATTTTTGTCTTTTAGAGTCTTAAAACACCGCTTTTAGACAAGATAAACTACATTTGGTAACCAATGGCCTGAAATAATGTTTTTGGTCAAAATGACTATATTTAGGTCTCCAAGTGCCTAAAAAGCCCTTTTTAGTTCAAATAACTACGTTTGGTCACCAAAGGTCTGAAAAACTATTTTAGCCAAAATGACTGTATTTTTGTCTTTTAGAGTCTCAAAACTCCGTATTTAGACAAGATAACTGCATTTGGTAACCAATGGCCTGAAAAAATGTTTTTGGTCAAAATGACTCTATTTTGGTCTCCAAGTGTCTAAAAAGCCCCTTTTAGTCAATATAACTGCATTTGATCACCAAAGGTCTGAAAAAAATTTAGTCAAAATGATTGTATTTTTGTCTATTAGAGTCTCAAAACTCCGTATTTAGACAAGATAACTGCATTTGGTAACCAATGGCCTGAAAAAATGTTTTTGGTCAAAATGACTCTATTTTGGTCTCCAAGTGTCTAAAAAGCCCTTTTTTTTAACAGAAACGTTTTATTGATTTAAAACAAATAATAAAGTAACAGTGCCAACAAGGTATGGATACACAGGAAATAAAAAAGAAACACAATCTGTCAAAAGAGAGCAAATGCACATCAGCGATAAATAAAGCAAGTAAACAGACATAAGGAATGGCTTTCATCTCAATATACAGAAGTAACATCAGGGCCGCAATAGCCCACAGTCCCCCCAGACCCCTGGTCCCCTGGGAGGGGGAGGCGCCGAGGGGAGCTCCAGGAGGCCGAACCGCAGGGGAGCAGAGACACAGAAGCGCCTCCACAGCACCCCACGGCCCATAACCACACAGCAGCAGTCTCGCCACCAGGGCCCCAAAAGCAATAAACAACATAACGTGATCAGATCTGCAGAGGTCTAGCTGCGATCCAGGCATCCCACACCTTCCCAAATTTTTGAGGGCATTGACGCCCCATATAGGTCAGCTTGTAGAGGGGCAGAGCAGCATCCACCAACGCCCTCCATTGCGCAACCGTGGGGGGGTCAGCACCCTTCCACTTCATCAATAATGCCTTTCGGGCATAGAAGCAGAGAAAGAATAAGAGGAGCTTAGAGTACTTCGCCTGAGTCACCAGTTCCCCCATCCCCAAGAGGAGGACCCTAGGGTCCAAGGGCACCGGCACCTGCAGCACTGCGCTGAGCTCACATACAACGCCCCTCCAGTAGCCCTGGAGGAGCCGGCATTCCCAGGTAACATGGAGAAAAGTACCTACCGCCTGCTGGCATTTAGTGCATACGTCAGAGTGGGTGCTGTATATTCTAGCCAATCGTTGCGGGGTGTAGTATGCCCTATGCAAAAACTTCAATTGAATAAATCTATCTCTGGCCGAGATTACCGTGGGGATATAATGAGGGATACAATGATCCCAATCATCCTCGACCAGCGCAGGGATATCTTGCCGCCACAGCTGGAGCAGATGAGGTTCTTGTGCCTGCCGACCACACGTAAGTCTAAGATAGATAGAGGACAGTAGTTTGTCAGCATTGCGTGTGGTCAAAAATCGCTCCACCCCATGGGGAGCAAGCGTAGGGGGTGTTGGAAACTGAGCCTGGGCTGCATGGCGAAGTTGCAAAAACCGAAACAACATACGCGACGGGAGGTGAAATTTATCCCGCAGGGCCTGGAAGGTCAGCAGAGAGCCCGAGGGCATTATATGTTGTATCATAGTCACTCCATGCCGCGCCCATATGGCTGGATCAGGAATGGAGCGAAAATGAGGCAACCGAGGGTTACCCCACAGAGGAGTATAAGGTGAGACCGTGCCAGCCTCCCCCGTGGCACCCAGCATCTGCTCCCACACCCGTACCACCGTCCGCATAGGAGTAGTCACCTGAGGGGCAGCCCCCGCCCCCCTGTACACTAGGTTAGTCAACGCTGCATAGGAGCCCAAAATCGCCGCTTCGAGATTGACCGCCGGATTGGACCTGGATTGAGCGAACCACCAGCGGACAGAGACCAACACCGCCGCCCAGTAGTACTTCCGAAAACAAGGCAGGGCCAGTCCCCCGGAGGAAAGGGGCATCTGCAATTTCCGCAGAGAAATACATGGAGCCGACCCCGCCCAGATGAAGGAGGAGACAACACTGTCCAGGCGACGAAAAAAGGACGCCGGGATGGGTACAGGGGTATTTCTAAAAACATACAAAAATTTGGGGAGAAAGGTCATTTTCAATAGGTTGATACGTCCCACAGGGGTCAAGGGGAGCGACCGCCACACCTGACACTTAGCGACCAGCTGTCGAAACACCGGCTCCAGATTGTCCGCCAGGTAGCAAGAGAGGTCAAGCCTCACGACGACCCCCAAGTAACGGAAATGAGAGACCCATTCCAGCGGAGCCACAGGGGGGGAAGGAGGAAGCGCCGCAGCATCAATAGGGAGCAGGCTCGACTTGGACCAGTTGATCCGCACTCCAGAGTAGTCGCCATGGCGATCAATTATACCCAATGCCGCCACCAGAGAATCAGCGGTGTCATTCAAGTATAACAGAGTGTCATCAGCATACAGAGAGATCCGCTTCACCACCGGGCCTACCCCCAAACCCCCCACCTCCTCCGACGTCCGCAGCAAAATTGCGAGCGGCTCAATAGCCAATGCAAAGAGGCCCGGGGAAAGCGGGCAACCCTGCCTGGTGCCCCTGTATAGCCGAAAAGATGGGGAGAGGAGGCCGTTTGTGCGGACCCGGGCGACAGGGGCCTCATAGAGAAGGCGAACCCAGGCAATAAAGCGCGGTCCAACGCCAAAGCGGGACAGCACCTGCCACAGGTACTCCCACTCCACAGAATCAAAAGCCTTCTCGGCATCAAGAGAGGCCACTGTCCCCCGGGAACCGCTAGTCACCCCGTGCGCCAGGTTGGTATGTAGGCGGCGAATGTTTATGTCCGTGCCCTTACCCGGCATAAAGCCAGTTTGGTCGCCGTGCACCAAAGACAGTATCACCGAGTTGAGGCGATTGGCCAATATTTTAGTAAGGATTTTTGCATCTACATTCAAAAGTGAAATAGGCCGGTAAGAGGCGCACAACTCGGGATCCTTCCCGGGCTTAGGCAGGACAACCACAACAGCCTCCGACATAGAGGGCGGCAGGGCGCCCGCCTCCAGTGTGCTGCGAAACGTCTCGTGAAGATGAGAGGCAACCACCTCCAGGTTAGTTTTTTAAAATTCTGTAGGAAGCCCATCGGGCCCTGGCGTCTTGCCCACTGGGAGAGACTTAATAGCCTTGCGAACCTCCTTCAAAGAGATGGGGGCGTCAAGAAGCTGGACTTTGGCGGGAGAGAGTGAGGGGAAATCTATGCTCTCCAAGTACCCCGACAGCTCAGAGGAGGAGTAGGTGACCCTGGACTCATATAGCTGTGCATAATATTCGGCAAACCAAGCATTGATTAGACTGGGGTCAGACAGCAGGGTTCCGTCCCCCGCTCTGATATTGGCGATACCCGTGGTACCGGAACGCTCCGACGCCAACCACGCCAGCAGCCTACCCGACCGCTCCCCCTGCTCAAACACCCGCTGGGACTGGGAAAGAAGAAACCTGCGGAAGGACTCCGCGCGAATGAGCGCCACCTCCCTGTAGGCCGCCTGCATGTCAGCATAGGTACCACTATCCCGCGAGGCCAGGTAACCCGCCTCGAGGGACGCCGCTGTGGACTCCGCCAAGGAGAGGCGGGCTCGTGAGTCCCTCCGAACCTTGGCAATCGTGTACTGGTAGCGTCCCCTTGCATACGCTTTAAATGCGTCCCACACCATGGCCGGAGCGGCCGTGCCCTCATTGTGACCCCAGTAGGCCAACAGCTCAGAGGCCACCGGCGGCACCACCCGCTCATCCGTGACCCAGAACCTAGACAATCTCCACAAGCCCTGGCCCGCAGCCGTATCCGTCATAAAACTCACCAGCACCGGGGCATGGTCAGATATGCCCCGGGGCAGGATGGTAGCCTCCTCCACCCGCGGCAACAGGGATGAGCCAACATAGACCACATCTATACGTGAAAAAGAGGCATGCGCGGCTGAGTGGCAAGTGTAATGTCGTAGAGTGGGATGCTTCCAGCGCCACGCATCCCCTAACCCCAGGGCCTCCGCCCAACGTGCCAGGGCCGAATCGGCCGCCGGATCACCACCCAGCCTGTCCATACCCGGCTCCGGGGCCATATTAAAGTCGCCCGCAAAGATCACATTTGGTGTAGGATAGCCAGCAACCACACTCTGAAGCCGATGCAGAATGGACATAGCCGCAGGCGGCGGCACATATAAACCAGCAATGACCAATTCAATGCGATCACACATAGCATGTAAAACCACGTACCTGCCCTCAGGGTCAAGATGCAGATCCAGCAGCGTGAAAGGTAGGGAACGATGTATGAGGATACTGACACCCCGGGAGTAGGAGGAGAAGGTGAAATGATAATAAGACCCAACCCACGATTTTTTTAAGGACAGCACCCGGGCCCCCGTGAGATGCGTCTCCTGTAGAATGCAGATGTGCGGGTGATGTTTTTGTAGAAAGGAGAACACAAGGGACCTTTTAAATTTAGAATTCAAGCCCCGCACATTCCAAGTTAGAATTCTTAACGGAGCCATAAGACAAATAAAGGAAATAAAAACAGGGGGGCAGCTGCTGGATCAACACTCGAGCCCAAGAACACATACCGCCCCCACCATACAGCACCCCCACGTGTAAGAAGCAAGGCAGGAACAAAGCAAATAATGTGCATAATAGAGACCCAATACCCTGGTGGCAAACCTGGAAAAGAAAAAACGGTTAAACATAAAAATAGAACATTCCCAAATGAACTCCCCCCCCCCTCCCCCCACCCTGCTACACCCCAAAAACTCGGGTGAGCCTGAGACCCCAAAAAGAACACAACCATCGGTCAATGGGGGACCATGCACCAGGAAAGCGTCAACAGTGACTAGTCCTGAGTCCACGAGCCTCCGCAGTAGTGCCCGGAAAATAAATAACAAAAACCAGGAGAAACGAAAAATAAGTTCTAGAAAAATAGACCATGACCATAGAAAAAACAGAAGAAAAAAAAGGGGGGGGAATCAAGGCCCCCAGCCCCCAGCATAGTCCCCCACCCCCCCACCCGCCAGGGCTGTAGGATAAGCAAAAAGAAAAGGGGCAAAGGGGGCATGGAGCAGCCAACGAATGACAACAGTCAGGGTAAAGAATTCAGGGATCCCTTGTCCATCCGTCTGTCCATCCATCCGGAAATCGGCCAGCCAGAGGCCCCGCAGAGTCAACAAACCCCCAGGTAGGTAGGGAGGCAGCTAGGGAGGACCGGAGCAATCGCTAAAACAAGGGGGAAGTGGCCATTAAGCGGTAGATACCGACCAGCAGAGAACCTCAAGATCGATCCATCCATCCCGCCCAGCCGGGCAGGAGTCCTAACGTCTGGGCAACGACTCCAACCAGGAAGAGGCCTCCTCTGGCGAGGTAAAAAACTTGAGGGACTCACCGTCCTGAACCCTGAGGCGAGCTGGGAACAACATGCTGTATTTCTTTTTTTCAAATATGAAATTTTTATTCAGGAATATTCATACAAAAAACAAAATACAAAGATTACTTCAAAGTGGAATTTACAACATTTTTTAACACGTAATTTAATCTTCCTCTTCCACTTTTTACCTCTTATATTCCTACATTTTTTCTCTCTTCCCTCCCTCCCTCCCTCCCTCCCTATCAAAACCCAAAAAAAAAAAAAAAAAAAAAAGAAAAAAAAGGGAAGACCCCCATAAGTTTTTCTCTCCTCCTCTCTCTCCCCCCCTCGCCCCTCCATCCATAGCCAATGTTCAAGTGATCAAAGCAATCAATAAGTTTTTCCAGATTACTTTATCCTATTGTAAGTTGTTTCCCTTCTTCCGAGATTATGAATTGACTCCACTCCTCCCATATTTTCTTATATCTTCCCTGCCTATTCTGAGAGGATGCAATCATTTCCTCCATTCTCCTCTGGCGAGGTAAAAAACTTGAGGGACTCACCGTCCTGAACCCTGAGGCGAGCTGGGAACAACATGCTGTATTTCTTTTTTTCAAATATGAAATTTTTATTCAGGAATATTCATACAAAAAACAAAATACAAAGATTACTTCAAAGTGGAATTTACAACATTTTTTAACACGTAATTTAATCTTCCTCTTCCACTTTTTACCTCTTATATTCCTACATTTTTTCTCTCTTCCCTCCCTCCCTCCCTCCCTATCAAAACCCAAAAAAAAAAAAAAAAAAAAAAAAAAAAAAAAGAAAGAAAAAAAAGGGAAGACCCCCATAAGTTTTTCTCTCCTCCTCTCTCTCCCCCCCTCGCCCCTCCATCCATAGCCAATGTTCAAGTGATCAAAGCAATCAATAAGTTTTTCCAGATTACTTTATCCTATTGTAAGTTGTTTCCCTTCTTCCGAGATTATGAATTGACTCCACTCCTCCCATATTTTCTTATATCTTCCCTGCCTATTCTGAGAGGATGCAATCATTTCCTCCATTCTCCTTATTTCCTCTACTCTATTTACCCATTCTCCTATCGAGGGGGGGTGTGCTTTTTTCCAATTACTCGGTATACATGCCTTTTATCAAAAATGGGACGATCGAGTTTTCGTAACTCTTTGTCGGTATATCCGACAAGTGTAGCAGAAAAAGGGCTGGTTTTTCCTCTATTCTATTTTCAGTAAATTTCTGGATTACCTCCTTTACTCTTCCCCAAAAGGGTTTAACTTCTGTGCATGTCCAGAGAATATGGACCAGCGTACCTATTTCTTTTTTACATCTCCAGCATTCACTGGTTTCTCTTGGATACCAATTATGCAATTTCTCAGGAGTAATATACCATCTCATCATGAACTTATAGTTCATCTCTTGAGTCTTGGTACATCTTGCTGGTTTAAAAGTTAGTCTCATTATTCTCTGCACCTGCCCTTCTGTTAACTCAAACCCTAAATCCTTCTCCCACTTTCCCACCCACTGAGGTTTAACTTGCTCTTCTGGTTCCATCAGTAAATCGTAGGAGATTGACAGTGTACGTAGTAGTTTCCCTGGTTCTACACATAGCTTTTCAAATTTTGTTAATGCTCTGCCATACTTCTCTGAGTCCTGTATGGAGTCCAGGAAATGATGTAGTTGCGCTGCTTGCCAGAAAGATAAGCTATACGCACCATCTCTCTCCAGCAATTCACTGATCGAAACCCAGTTATTTTGTATAAGAAATGATGAGGCCTGTTCCTGTTTCTTTTCTCTCAGCTGTATAAAGCTTCTGGAGTCTAAGCCCGGAGTAAACTGCGGATTCCCTAATATTGGAAATAAAGGTGATTCCTTCTTCGTTAGTTTACTATATATGCTCGGATGCGAGCATATCCGCAGTGTATTTCCTATTATTGGGTGATTTTTCAACTCCTTAGGCAACCACTGGTAGACCCATATCGCCCTCTTTAAGTCTATTTCTGTTTGAGTCTGTTCAATTTGTACCCAAAGTTTATTTTCTGAATGATGCCACCAATCCAATATCCTGCTCATATGTGCTGCAAGATAATAGACTCGGACATCTGGTACAGCCAGACCCCCATTCTTTTTCGGTAGGGTTAAAGTTCTACGTGCTATGCGGGGTCTTTTATGGGCCCATATATACTTTACAAAAAGAGAGTGTATTGTCTTGAAAAACGCGCTTGGTATCCCAACTGGCAAGGCACGTAATAGATATAAAAATTTAGGTAGTACTATCATTTTTAATAAGTTGCATTTACCGAACCAAGAATGTAGCCCGCCGTTCCACTGTTTAAGTAGTTTCCTAGTCATTTCCAGAAGTGGTAAAAAATTAAGGTCAAACACCTGTATTAACCTTGCTGGTATATAAGTCCCCAGGTATCTCACTGCGTCCTTCTTCCATTTAAAGCCAAAACTGTCTCTTAATAGATTAATTTGAGCTATCGATAATCCTACGCCCATTGCTTCTGATTTTCCATAGTTAATCTTTAAATAGGACAGATTATTAAATTTTCTAAATTCCTGTAGGAGGTTTGGCAGTGAGATACCTGGTTTAGTCAGGGAAAATAATAAATCATCTGCGTAAGCAGCTACTTTATATTGCACTTCTTTTACCTCTATCCCTTCAATATCCTGATTCAGTCTGACCCTGCACAGAAACGGTTCCACCGTTAAGGCAAACAGGAGGGGTGACAGGGGACATCCCTGTCTAGTACCATTCCTTATTGGGAAAGCTTCTGATAATAACCCATTGGCCTTTACTCTAGCTATCGGTTCCGTGTACACCCTAGTAATCTTCTCTAGCATATTTTTTCCTAATCCGATGTGTCTGAGTACTGAAAACAGAAACGGCCATCCCACTCTATCAAATGCCTTCTCTGCATCCGTACTCAGCACAACATAAGGGATCTTTTTCTCTCTTGCCACTTGCATCAAATTGAGGATTCTTGTTGTATTGTCTTTTGCCTCTCTAGATGGCATAAAGCCTACCTGATCTAGGTGTATTAATTTTGGAAGGAATTCTGCCAATCTGCTTGCCAAGATTTTAGTCAGTACTTTTAAATCCACATTTAATAGGGATATTGGCCTATAGCTGCCACATGCCGCTGGGTCCTTACCCTCTTTTAATATTAACGAGATATGAGCTGTAAGTGTATCTCTCGCTAGTTTCCCTTCTGGACCTGATGCATTATACAGCTTTGCCATATACGGTCCTAAGATATGGAACAGTACCCGGTAATATTGTACCGTTAGGCCGTCTGGGCCAGGCGCCTTCCCGGGATTCATGGCTCCAATTGCCTGTTTTATTTCCTCTAGTGTAATCTCGGCTTCCAGACTTTCCCGGTCCTCCTCTGAGAGTCTGGGCATCTGTGACTGTACCAGATACTGATCCATATCTTGCTGTTGAGGGGGTACCTCCTGTAAATTATATAGAGAAGTATAGTATATCTCAAATTCTTTCAATATTTGTTTTGGCAAAGTCTTTTTAATTCCCTCTCTTGATGTGATAAATGGTATATAAGCTCTTGTCCTCTGCTCCCGCACAGTTCTAGCCAGTACTTTCCCGCATTTATCTCCCGCCTCATAGTTTAATTTGCGGCATCTTTGTAATGCAGCTTTTGCTTTATACTGTAACAGGTCTGTTATCTGTTTCCTGACTAATTTTAACTCAACCAAGGTTACATCTATTGGTCTTTGTTTATGTTCTATCTCTAGTTCTCCAAGTTTTCCCAATAGCTGTGATAATTGCTCATTCCTTTCTTTTTTAATACGTGCTCCATGTTTTATAAGGAGTCCTCTCACAACTACCTTATGTGCCTCCCAGAGTATTCCTATCTTACAGTCTGGTTGTTCATTTATTTCAAAAAAACTTTTCATTTCTTTCTCAACTTCCCTTAATATCTCTTCCTTTTGTAGCAGACTTTCGTTTAGCCTCCAAAAGCTCCTCCCCTGTGTAGAATTCACCCCCAAATTATACAGCAAGGATATAGGTGCGTGGTCTGACCATGTGATACTACCTATACTTGTTTTTTGAACTGATTGTAATTGTGCATGTGGTATAAGAAAAAAATCAATTCTAGAATAAGTCTTATGCGGCGTAGAGAAAAAGGTGTATTCTTTTTCAGAGGGGTGTTGTAACCGCCATGCATCTATAAGTTGGGCTTTATATATTGTTTTTAAAATTTTTTTATTCCTTCCCGCTGAAAAAGTCGATGTCCCTGAAGATATATCCAATGCTGGTGTTAATGAGCAATTAAAGTCTCCTCCCATAATTAACTGTCCCTCTGAAAACCTCATAGATTTCTCTATTACTTTAGCTATGAACCTTTCCTGTCTTTTGTTGGGCGCATAAATTGTTGCTATTGTTATTTGTATTTCTCCTATTTTCCCCTTCACAAACAGAAATCTTCCTTCCGGGTCTTGCATTTTATCTTGGAAAGTCCAAGGGACAGAGTTTGCAATAAGTATGGAGACTCCTCTTGCTTTAGATTGTGTATAAGTGGAATGATATGCATAAGGGAAATTTCTGTTTTTAAGAAAGGGTAGTTTATCCGTCCTGAAATGCGTTTCTTGGATCAGTGCTATACTAGTATGTAACTGCTTTAGGTCAGATAATAGCATGTGTCTTTTTTCTGGTACATTGAGTCCCTTGACATTATATGATACCACCTATATATTTTTCATCCTTAGCTCGTAACGCAAAAACGAGCAAAAGGAGGAAAAGAGAGCAAGAGAGAGGGAGAGGGGAGAGAGAAAGAGGGAAAAAAAAAAAAAAAAAAAAAAAAACCCCTTCCGCTTTCCCTAAGCCCCCACCCCTCCCTTTACCCCCCTTCCTACGGGTTTGAGGGGGACGATCTCCACAAGAGAGCGACCCTCTCCCCCGTAGTTTCGGATAATAACAAAACTTATCCTTATTTCACACGGTCACTTTCGTGCCACTTGTGTGACTCTATAGATAGGGTCGTGCCCTGAAGTGATTCTCTGTGGACTCTCCTCCACCTCCTCCCGCCGTTTTTTATGTGCTTATTCTATCCTTTTTTTATTCTAAGATTTACCGGAGTTTCCTTTTCCCCTCATATTCTTCAGTTTCCCCCAGTAAATAGAGGCCTTCCCTTCTCATTAAATTACCAAAGGACATTAAAATGTCTAACTTATGGCCCTAGGGATAGGTGGGAGGGTAGCAGGTTTGAGAGTAACCTCCCTCTTCCTTTCTCTCTCTTCCCCAACCATCCCTCCCCCCGATCCCCTGAGCGTCATTCATCACATAATAAACATCACAACATTTTCAAATTCACTAATTCAATCCCCTCCTTCTTTCCTCCCCCCCAATTGTTAATCTATCAATCCCCCATAAGTTTAGTAACTTAGAAGAATAGCTTCCATCATAGTTTCAAAAAAAAAAAAAAAAAAAAAAGGGGAGGGGGGGAGTCCCTCCCCAAAATTAGTGATTAGAGGAATAACTTCCATCATAGTTTCTAACTTGTGTACAAAAAAAAAAAAAAAAAAAAAAAAAAAAAGGGGGAGGGGAGAACCCCTCCCCAAAATCCCCCAAAAAATTAGTGATTAGAGGAATAATTTCCATCGTAGTTTCAAAATTATGTGAAAATCCCAAGATCCCCCGTAAAATTAGTGGTTAGAGGAATAACTTCCATCAAAAATTTAAAAAATTGTGTAAAAAAAAAAAAAAAAAAAGAAAAAGAAAAGGGGGGGGAGATTATTAACCCTTAATTCCCATAAGGGGACCTCACTACAATCTCTTAATAGTTAAGTCTCTTTATCTTCTTTCTTCTCTTGATAGTGTCTCTGATCTTTTCTCCTTTTGTTGAAGGTATGTTGACGGTTTTTCACTGGGCAATCGGTTCAGCCAATTCACTATTTGAATAGGATCTGTTTCAATAAACCGGAAAAATGCCGTCTTGTCCTGATATGTCCTAAGGTTAAAATACTGTCCGTTCCTACGGAATGTTACAGAGAATGGGAACCCCCACCTGTATGTACATCCTGCTTTTCTTGCCAGATCTAATAGCGGTTTCAAAAGAGTTCTTCTTCTCAATGTTCCTCTGGCGATGTCTGCATACATCCTAACTATCCCTCCTTCCACTTTTATATCCTGGGATTCCCATGCCAGTCTTAAAATCCCTTCTTTATGTACGTAGTGAAATAGTCTGCAGATCACATCCCTTGGGTTTTTCTCATCCTTATTTCTGGGGCCAGTGGTTCTATGTATTCTTTCTATCTCTAGTTGTTCCGGATATTTGTCCTTCATGATCTGTTTAAAAATATCTTCCGCTACTTCTAATAATCTCTCTTTTCCCACCGTTTCAGGTATGCCTCTTATGCGTAGGTTATTACGTCTATTTCTGTTTTCTATCTCCTCCAACTGTAATTGTATCTTCTCATCTATCTCCCTTTGTATGTCTCTTGTTAATTCCAATGATGTTACTCTCTCTTCAATATCTTTTCTGGCCTTTGATTCCTCTACTAGAGCTTGCGAAATATTTTGTATTTCTTTCTTAATTTCCTGCATTTCTCTCTGATGTGCTTCCTCTATTTTATGCACCATCTGTTCTATGTCTATTTTAGTTGGTAGAGCTTGTAGCATAGCTTTTAACTCCTCGCTGCACTCCAAGCTCTGTGTATAATTACAAGATATTTCATTCTCCCTTTGTCTCGTCTCCGGACTTTCCAGATAATTCTCCGAGGTAGGAGAAGTATTCATAGAGCTCGGCACATCCCCTGACTCTGGGCTTGTTAAGGCACTGTTTCCACATCTTGCCATTTTTACTTCCCTTGGCGTTTTATGATTATTAGCAAAATATTTATCTATTTCTCCTTCTGGTTTATTTATCTTGACTTTTATCGTGTTTTTCTTTCCTTTCCTTTTTTTAGTTAATGTCATGCTTTCCTTTTTAGTTCAATAACCAGTTGTCTCCCAGTTTCCAATAATTCCTCTAGTAGACTTTATTTCAATAACACCAAGAGGTAAACAGGTATCCCGCACAGAGGGGATGTAGTTCCTTTTTCTTCCACTTTACCTGCTATGGATATCACAGTCTATGGCCATCCCACAAGCAATGGAAATAGGTAGATATAGATAGAAAAAGAACAAAAAGGTATTATCTCACCCACGTTCGAAGCTGTCCTCTTTCGGTAGGTATACAGTCCTTTTTCTCTGGTGGAAACCCTTCACATTAAGGAGCTTTAAAATAATATAATGACCTGCAATAGGTATCTTGTGCTTGTTCGAGCCGGCTTTTCCAGCCGGGTATCCCACCTCCTTTTCTCTACAGTGCGGGAGCTCAAGAGGTTGATGTCCTATTTCCTCCTTCTACCCTCCTTGTCTTCTCCACACCGTTACCCCGGCGTGCTCCAGCAGCAATGAGCTTGGCGGCGGAGACACCCAGCGGGAGGTCCGGGACACGGTCCCCTACCCGGTCAGGCCGCCCACGTTCCGAACGGCGGGATCTAGCCGGGTTCCACCTCTCTCTCCACGTACGGAACAGCTGCTCCTCTCTCCTCTCCCGAGGCACGAGCTGCTCAGATGTCGGCGGTTGGATCACAGCCAAGTTCCGGCTCTCTAGCTCCGCTGTTTTAGGGCGTCCTCACGGCGTCTCTGTCAGCTCCGGCGGGAGAGGTGTTCAACGAGGAGATACACAGCCCACACTCACATCCTCACTTCCGGGCACGCCCCCATCCTCAACATGCTGTATTTCATGCCCCGCTGGCGGAGAGCCGCCTTAACCTGGTCGAACGACTTGCGCAGCTTCTGTGTCTCGACCGAGAAGTCCGGGAAGATCATCAGCCTGGACCCTTCATACCTCAGAGACTCCAGCCGCCGGCTCTCCCGGAGCACCAAGTCCCGATCCCTAAAGTTAAGTAGGCGCAGGATAAAAGTGCGGGGAGGGGAACCAGGGGGTCCCCGGCGCGCTGGCATCCGATGGGCGCGCTCCACCGCAAAGTAGGGAGAGAAGGCCGCCTGAGGGAGCAGGGTGCGGAGGAGCTTCTCCGTGAAATCTGCAGGATGCGGATCCTCAGCGCCTTCCGGGAGACCAAGGATCCGTAAGTTGTTGCGCCGGTTCCGGTTCTCCGAATCCTCGGCTCGGTACTCCAGGGCCTTAACTTTGACCCGCAGCGTGTGTAGGGAAGCAGAATGGTCTCGCAGCACATCCTCAGTATCGCTCACCCGGCGCTCCACCTCGGTCAGCTTGGTGCGGAATTTGTCCATATCCCGGCGAATCAGGCCGATGTCCATTTGGACCGAATCAATCTTCCCCGTCAGTGTCGTTTGGCAGGAGGTGATGGCCTGCATGAGGGCATTAAAGTTGCTGGACTCCCTCAGCGCCGGGTCCTCTCCCTCGGTCTGTGTCGCCATATTGGAGGGAGCACGAGGCCCCGCTTTCGCGCCAGCCGGGGTAGCCTGGTCCGTGGGCGGCTTACGGGACACCGAAGACTGTCGGCCTCTGGTCATATCAGTCCGGGGGGACACACTGGCCAACACAGGGCTAGCCAGGGGTCACAGGGCAGCAGAGAAGCAGGATAAATTCCGGACTAGGCAGCGGAGCTCTCTTCAACACGTCCTCTCAAGTCGCCATCTTGGACACGCCCCCTAAAAAGCCCTTTTTAGTTCAAATAACTACGTTTGGTCACCAAAGGTTTGAAAAACTAGTTTAGCCAAAATGACTGTATTTTTGTCTTTTAGAGTCTTAGAACGCCGATTTTAGACAAGATAAACTACATTATGTAACCAATGGCCTGAAAAAATGTTTTTGGTCAAAATGACTCTATTTTGGTCTCCAAGTGTCTAAAAAGCACTTTTTAGTCAAAATAACTACGTTTGGTCACCAAAGGTCTGAAAACCTTTTTTTAGCCAAAATGACTGTATTTTTGTCTTTTAGAGTATCAAAACTCCGTATTTAGACAAGATAACTGCATTTGGTAACCAATGGCCTGAAAAAATGTTTTTGGTCAAAATGACTCTATTTTGGTCTCCAAGTGTCTAAAAAGCCCTTTTTAGTTCAAATAACTACGTTTGGTCACCAAAGGTTAGAAAAACTATTTTAGCCAAAATGACTGTATTTTTGTCTTTTAGAGTCTTAGAACGCCGGTTTTAGACAAGATAAACTACATTATGTAACCAATGGCCTGAAAAAATGTTTTTTGGTCAAAATGACTCTATTTTGGTCTCCATGTGTCTAAAAAGCCCTTTTTAGTCAAAATAACTGCATTTGGTCACCAAAGGTCTGAAAAACAAATTTAGTCAAAATGACTGTATTTTCGTCTATTACAGTCTTAAAAAGCCGGATTTGGACAAGATAATTGTATTTGGTAACCAACCACCTGAAACATTTGTTTGGGTCTCCAAGTGTCTAAAAAGCATTTTTTTTGCATTTGATCACCAAAGGTCTGAAATTTTTTTTAATATTTATTGAGTATAAACAGTACACTGAATAAATAACATGAACGGTAGACATAATCAGTTACAGAACCAGTGTTCGGAAAAATACAAATATATAAAGGATATAACAGCAACAGTACAGGAAAACGTCATCCATAAACCATCGCATTCAGGTGAAAATTACAGCCAAGTAAACAAACCTGAGCATGTGCCCATGTGCATAAGAGAAGGATAAATAAAAACATACAGTTATTCCCTCCCAATAGTAATAGGACCATGCTAGCAATATGGCACACACCTCCGTAAAGTAGCAAAAACCCACCTGAAGTACTAAGTGCAAAGGAGAAGGGAAAAAAGGAAAACAGTGGCAGAAAACTTAAAGGGAGGGGGAGGGGGGAAAGGAAGGGAAAGGATGGGAGGACTCTGCACGCTAGACCTTCTCAAGAAATGCTACCCTATTCAATGAGCAGCCGATCCATAACCAACTGGGGGGAGCCAAGGCCGGGTCATCCAACCAAGGTTGCCATAACGAGGCAAATTTCTTGTGAGCATTTCGATGCTGGTATGTCAGCTTTTCCCTGATTAAAGAGGCATTGACCTGTGTTATCCACTGGCCCCTGCTCGGCACCCTGGAGGCGATCCAAAATCTAGCAATTAATTTGCGAGCAATATACAACAATTGCAACACGGCAACGTGAGCATTTGGGGTCAGAGTGTCCACCTCCAGAGCACCAAGCAGACAGACCCGTGATCTGCAACATCCCCTTGACACAGCGCCACACCATGCGAATGAAGGCGAGTGTGGGTAACCGATTCCCCATATTGGAGAACCCCGCTTCAAGGTGTACAAGGACAGGGTGAGGCGAGTCAGGAGGGACCAATAAGGACCCAATAGGATCGAATGGATCCAAAAGACCCCAGCCCCCCATATGCTGAACCTGGAAGGCTAGAAAATATACTCTGGGGTTGGGGACTGCCAAGCTACCACTATCCTTGCCCATCTGAAGGGTAGCCAATTTAATCCTAGCCACTTTTTTGCACCAGATCAGTTCTCGGAACTGGGAGTCAATCCTATAGAACCATTTCCTGGGTATCCAGATTGGGGAGTTGTGCAAGACATAAAGAAGTTGAGGAGCCCACACCATCTTAATTAGATTGACTCGCCCAGCCACCGACAAGGGAACTTTGCAGCATAGGTACGAGGTTCAGTGTGATATACTGGGTAGGATCAGGACACACCTGGATCCCCAAATATTTGAAGGAGTCAACCCCTCGCACTGTGGATGCACAGTCCGGAAAAGGGCTGAGCTTTGGGATCAAGGGGCATTAAAACTGATTTATCCCAATTTATGGAAAATCCCGACAGGGACCCAAAATAGTCAATAAGGGACATTACCGCCCGCAAGGATTCCCCGGTATCACCTAGGTAGAGCAGTGTGTCATCCACATAGAGTGAGATAACGTCTGCATGGGAGCCCCTTCTGAACCCCACTATGTCAGGGGAGGACCGAATCCACGTCGCTAAGGTCTCCAGTGCCATGGCAAACAGCAATGGAGATATCGGGCAGCCCTGTCTAGTCCCCCTGTGCAAACAGAAGGGTCCAAAAAGCTCCCCGTTCACCCTCAGTCTGGCCGTACAGTACCCGCACCCAGTTCAGAAAGTTCTCTCCCACACCAAAGCGCTTGAGAACTTCCCATAGGTACACCCATTCAACACTATCGAATGCCTTAGCGGCATCTAGCGAAAAGACTGCCCGGTTCCCAGGGTTGTCTACTGGGATCTGAAGGTTCAGAAATAGTCGGCGGAGATTAAGTGCCGTCGATCTGGTCAGGATAAACCCAGATTGATCCCTATGGACAACCCCTTGGACAACAGAGGACAGCCTAGTGGCCAGTATCTTAGCTAGAATTTTAACGTCCGTTGTGAGTAGAGATATGGGCCTTTAGGAATCCGCCAAAAGCGGATCCTTGCCGGGCTTCAGCAGGAAAACAACTATAGCTTCGGACATAGAGGCAGGAAGGCGGCTGTTAGGGATACAAGTGGTAGCCTGATGGCAGAGGAAGGCCCCACGTGTGCCAGAGGGTGGTGCTTAGACGGGAACCCCCAAGGTAAGTGACACAGGCTAACCTGAGTTGCGGAATCTAAGTATCCACCGGTTTTCACCAGAGCCTCTAGTGGTGAGGATGGATTTTGCTGCGTGTGGATACCAGGTCGTAGTCCTCAGGGTCACCCCACCAAGGGAGAAGCCAGTCAAGATCCGAAGGCAGATAAGCAGACAAGGGAGATCCGAGAGAATGGTCAAACAAGCCGGGGGTCAGGACGGGCAGCAGGTCAACAAGGTCAGGAACAAGCCAAAGGTCAAAACGGATATCAAACAGGTAACAGGAAGCAGGCTTCAGGAACACAGGAAGAGCTGCAGACAAGTCAGCAAAGACACAGTGCTTCTGAGCTGTTTAAATAAGGCAGCCTCTTTGCCAATTACTGCAATTAATCTGCTCTAGGTTAACCCTTTAGATTGCAGATTCATGACAGCACATCAGTGTGCTCAGGAAGCATTCCTAACATTGCCCCCCCCCTTAAGGGCAACCTCCGGGTGCCCAACAAACTGCTTTTCTGAGGATGGGCAAGAAAAAACGCCTGGATCAGGTCTGCGGCATGAATGTTACTCTCAGGTTCCCAGGAATTCTCTTCCGGCCCATAACCCTTCCATTTAATAAGGAACTGAAGCTGGTTACCTCTTTTCCGGCAATCAAGTACAGCCTCAACTTCGTACTCCATGTCGCCATCCACCATCACTGGTTCCGGAGGTCCAGGGCTTCTGCCGGGGAAGGCGTCGGGAACCGCGGGTTTTAAAAAAGAGTGACATGGAACACAGGATAGATCCGTAGGGTATCAGGTAAGGAAAACTCATAGGACACGGCATTGAGTCTTATTTTAACGGGGAATGGGCCGATAAACCTGGAAGCCAACTTCTTGGATGGGCAGGCCAAGCACAGGTTAGCTGTGGATAAAAAGACCTGGTCACCTGGACGCTATCTGAGCCTTGGCCAAGGTGTCCTGCAGAAGTTTGTTGTTACTCGTGAAGAGGTCAATGGTGACCTGAACTGCGGGCACTCCGGAATCAGATGGGACGTCGGGCAGAAAGGAAGGATGAAAACCATAATTGGCAAAGAAGGGAGATTGCCCGGTAACGGAATGTGGTGAATTATTAAAGGCAAATTCCGCAAATGGTAGTAATGCTACCCAGTCTTCCTGGACGAAGGTGGTAAAGCACCGGAGATATTGTTCCAGGGTCTGGTTTGTCCTCTCTGTTTGCCTGTTCGTCTGCGGGTGGTAAGCTGAGGACATAGATAATTCAATTTTTAGTAGCTTACACAAGGCCCTCCAAAAGCGGGACGTGAACTGTACCCCTCTGTCTGAGATAATGTTCGTGGGTACCCCGTGGAGTCGCACAATCTCCCTAATGAAGACTTCTGCAGTTTCTTTTGCAAAGGGGGTACCTTTGAGGGGTAGAAAGTGGGCCATCTTAGTAAGCCGGTCTACAACCACAAAAATGGCGGAGCACCCGGCCAAAGGTGGAAGTTCCACGATAAAGTCCATGGCGATAGTTTGCCAGGGCCAGTCAGGGATTGGGAGTGGTCTGAGGAGACCCCACGCCTTACTTCTGGTGGTTTTACTCCTGGAGCAAGAAACACAGGAAGACACATAACTTCTGCAGTGTTTTCCCATCTCAGGCCACCAGAAGGTGCGTTGCATGAGGTCAAGGGTCCTATGAACACCAAAATGGCCAGCCAGAGGGTTGTCATAGCAGGCAGCTAGAACCGAAACTCTGACTCCCTCCGGGACAAATATTTTGTCCTTAGCCCACAACAAACCATCCTTGCGTGACAGGGGTATCCCAGGTGGACCGGAAATTTTGGCAGAGGCTTGCTCAAGATGGGATTTCAGGCTAGTAAGCAGGAAGTTTTTCTCTGACAGGATAGTGTCAGGTACCAACTCTTCTTTAGTATTATCAAACATCCGGGACAGGGCATCCAGTTTGACATTTTTCGACCCAGGCCGATAGGTGATATGGAACAAGAATCTGGAGAAGAAGAGTGCCCATCGGGCCTGGTGGGGTCTAAGTCACTTTTCAGATCTTAAGTACTCAAGGTTCTTATGATCGGTAAATATAAGAATCGGGTTTGATGCTCCTTTTAGTAGATATCTCCACTCTTCGAGAGCGGCTTTGATAGCCAAGAGTTCCCGGTCCCCGACATCATAGTTTTTCTCCGCAGGAGAGAGTTTCCGGGAAAAGAAGGCTATTGGGTGAGTTAAGTCTCTAGTTCCCTGTCTTTGGGAGATGACTGCCCCGACCGCAACGTCCGATGCGTCTACCTCCAGGAGATAGGGTAAGGCAGGATCCGGGTGACTTAGGATAGGGGCAGAGGTAAAATGTTTTTTAAGAACCGAGAAGGCGGACTGAGCTTCTGGGGTCCACTGGAAGCGGACGTTCTTCTTAGTAAGGTGAGTTATAGGGGCTATGATGTTGTCAGGGTTATTGGGGGTTGATTAAAATAATAATAGGTAAAAAGAAAAATGATTTTAAAAGCCATGTATTTCATATCATGCATAAGAGATTCTGAATGGTGCAGCCTCCATTTTGTTTTCAGGGTGAAACAAAGTTCACATACGTACTTGTTAAACAAAATGTCTCTTACAAGCTTACATAGAATTTCAACAATAGGGTCTTATAGTTTCAACAGAGATCTTTGTATCTATGTAATCGTAAATAAGGTAATACATACATTTCATCAGATAAGAATCAATTGTCGAGACATCGTACTAGTCACTCATGGCTAGTCTGGCCTGTAATCTTATCTGTATATATAACAATGAACAATATAGCCAGTATATTTCTTTTAAAGGATTATTTAAAAATAAGTTTTAGAAAACATCATCATATGTAAGATGTATATTACCGATAATACATTGTATTCTTATTAATATAGAAGTGTGAACTTGATACTTATATAGTATTAGATATATTATATATATATATATATATATATATATATATATTTATATATATATATACATAAGTATACTTTTCTATGATGTGTAAGGACTTGTGCGTCTTAAAAACGTATTACTTAATTTCAAGGCATGTGGTAGGAGTGTTTATATAAGAATTGCTTTAGTCTCGTTTAAGTGCTCAAAGGTGTCGTAAATATTACCAACCTAGTCTAGATGTCTGACAGTTGTGTCACAATCCAAATAAGTAATGGCTTCTCACTAGCCGACAGGTCAGAAGTCATTAGATAAGAAGGATGGGTAAATGTTTTAATTATGTTAACATACAAAATCTAATGAACGGTACGATACTGCCCTCTGGAGACAAAATACCAGGTGCAGTTTTGAGATAATTTGAGAAATTCCCATATAAAAATATTATATTGTGTTAAATAATATAATTATTGAAATGGCATTACTTGCCAAGGTGAATGATGGAGATACAGGTGGACATTTATGTATGTACTGGGAGTCTGGACAAAGTTTTATGTTGTGTTTTATGATTACTCTCACATATAGAGAAATCATCATTTAACTTTATTATACCAAGTATGGGTTAATTATCAAAAGAGGTGTGTCTAAGACTAGTGTTGAGCGAACACGGACTGTATTATTCGTGTTCGTACCGAATAATTGGATTTTTTGTACCCGAACACGGACACGGACACTTTACTGTATGTTCGGGTAAAAATCCGTGTTCGGTCGTTTTATTTCCGGGTTTTGCATGCTTTGGCGCTCTTTTCATGGCGGGCTTTCAACAGCCAATCAACAATCGTTTAACTGGTGTGCCTTAAGCCATCCCAGCCATGCCTGCAAATGTCTCAGTAGCTGTGATTGGCCGTCTGAAGCATGTGACCAAGTCTTTATAAGTTCGAGGCAGCCGCAGCGGCGTCATTATGCTGCTTAGATTCAGGGACAGAGCACACATCAACGTGCTGGCTGCTGATTAGGGAAAGATAGGCAGGAAAAAACCATTTGTGTCCGGATAGAATTGAGGGACAGGTCGGAGTGTTTAGGCAGGGCGAGTTGTAGGCATTTTAGGGATAGAGTCTGCTGAATTATATAGGGTCAGTGTCTTCTACAAACTACAATCGATATTGCTGTGTGGGGGGTGGGGTCTGCACTCAATCCTGATCTACGATCTCTTCTCAATCCTGTTAGGGACAGAGTCTGCTGAATTTTAGGGAAACTGTGTTCTACAAACTACAATCGATATTGCTGTGTGGTGTGGGATTGGAGATAGGCAGGTGTCAGTGATCCACATCCATTTTTCTGTGTGTGAGCTGCAGTGAACACAATCTTTTTGGGCTGCAGTGAACACAATCTTTTTGGGCTGCAGTGAACACAATCTTTTTGGGCTGCAGTGAACACAATCTTTTTGGGCTGCAGTGAACACAATCTTTTTGGGGTGCAGTGAACAAAATCTTTTTGGGGTGCAGTGAACACAATCCTTTTTGGTGTGCAGTGAACACAATCTTTGTGGGGTGCAGTGAACAAAATCCTTTGTGGGGTGCAGTGAACACAATCTTTTTGGGGTGCAGTGAACAAAATCCTTTTTGGGGTGCAGTGAACAACATCCTTTTTGGGGTGCAGTGAACACAATCTTTTTGGGGTGCAGTGAACAAAATCCTTTGTGGGGTGCAGTGAACACAATCTTTTTGGGGTGCAGTGAACACAATCTTTTTGGGGTGGAGTGAACAACATCCTTTTTGGGGTGCAGTGAACAAAATCCTTTTTGGGGTGCAGTGAACAAAATCATTTTTGGGGTGCAGTGAACACAATCTTTTTGGGGTGCAGTGAACACAATCTTTGTGGGGTGCAGTGAACACAATCTTTTTGGGGTGGAGTGAACAACATCCTTTTTGGGGTGCAGTGAACAACATCCTTTTTGGGGTGCAGTGAACACAATCTTTTTGGGGTGCAGTGAACACAATCTTTGTGGGGTACAGTGAACAGAATCTTTGTGGGGTGCAGTGAACACAATCTTTGGGGGGTACAGTGAACACAATCTTTGTGAGGTGCAGTGAACACAATCTTTGTGGGGTGCAGTGAACACAATCATTGTGGGGTGCAGTGAACTCAATCTTTGTGGGGTACAGTGAACACAATCTCATACTGAAGGTTTGAGGGTGCTGCCTGTTCCATACTCCCCCTACTCCTCATCTAGCCTTTTAGGGGTACAAACAATAGTAATTGGGGCCTAGTGTGGTTGTGTACGTGTGATATACATACACTTTTTTGGGATCATATTTTCTATTCCGCTATTTAATCAAAAACCTTTGGGGATCAGTTAAATTGGGGGATAGTCTGTGTTGGTACGTGTGAGAGAGATCCACCTTTCCAAGTTGTTGGGGTTCATCTCATACTTCTGAAGGTTTGAGGGTGCTGCCTGTTCCATACTCCCCCTACTCCTAGCCTTTTAGGGGTACAAACAATAGTAATTGGGGCCTAGTGTGGTTGTGTACGTGTGATATACATACACTTTTTTGGGATCATATTTTCTATTCCGCTATTTAATCAAAAACCTTTGGGGATCAGTTAAATTGGGGGATAGTCTGTGTTGGTACGTGTGAGAGAGATCCACCTTTCCAAGTTGTTGAGGTTCATCTCATACTTCTGAAGGTTTGAGGGTGCTGCCTGTTCCATACTCCCCCTACTCCTAGCCTTTTAGGGGTACAAACAATAGTAATTGGGGCCTAGTGTGGTTGTGTACGTGTGATATACATACACTTTTTTGGGATCATATTTTCTATTCCGCTATTTAATCAAAAACCTCTGGGGATCAGTTAAATTGGGGGATAGTCTGTGTTGGTACGTGTGAGAGAGATCCACCTTTCCAAGTTGTTGGGGTTCATCTCATACTTCTGAAGGTTTGAGGGTGCTGCCTGTTCCATACTCCCCCTACTCCTAGCCTTTTAGGGGTACAAACAATAGTAATTGGGGCCTAGTGTGGTTGTGTACGTGTGATATACATACACTTTTTTGGGATCATATTTTCTATTCCGCTATTTAATCAAAAACCTTTGGGGATCAGTTAAATTGGGGGATAGTCTGTGTTGGTACGTGTGAGAGAGATCCACCTTTCCAAGTTGTTGGGGTTCATCTCATACTTCTGAAGGTTTGAGGGTGCTGCCTGTTCCATACCCCCCCTACTCCTCATCTAGCCTTTTAGGGGTACAAACAATAGTAATTGGGGCCTAGTGTGGTTGTGTACGTGTGATATACATACACTTTTTTTGGATCATATTTTCTATTCCGCTATTTAATCAAAAACCTTTGGGGATCAGTTAAATTGGGGGTTAGTCTGTGTCGGTACGTGTGAGAGAGATCCACCTTTCCAAGTTGTTGGGGTTCATCTCATACTTCTGAAGGTTTGAGGGTGCTGCCTGTTCCATACTCCCCCTACTCCTCATCTAGCCTTTTAGGGGTACAAACAATAGTAATTGGGGCCTAGTGTGGTTGTGTACGTGTGATATACATACACTTTTTTTGGATCATATTTTCTATTCCGCTATTTAATCAAAAACCTTTGGGGATCAGTTAAATTGGGGGATAGTCTGTGTTGGTACGTGTGAGAGAGATCCACCTTTCCAAGTTGTTGGGGTTCATCTCATACTTCTGAAGGTTTGAGGGTGCTGCCTGTTCCATACTCCCCCTACTCCTCATCTAGCCTTTTAGGGGTACAAACAATAGTAATTGGGGCCCAGTGTGGTTGTGTACGTGTGATATACATACACTTTTTTGGGATCATATTTTCTATTCCGCTATTTAATCAAAAACCTTTGGGGATCAGTTAAATTGGGGGATAGTCTGTGTCGGTACGTGTGAGAGAGATCCACCTTTCCAAGTTGTTGGGGTTCATCTCATACTTCTGAAGGTTTGAGGGTGCTGCCTGTTCCATACCCCCCCTACTCCTCATCTAGCCTTTTAGGGGTACAAACAATAGTAATTGGGGCCTAGTGTGGTTGTGTACGTGCGAGATACATACACTTTTTTTGATCATATTTCCTACTCCGCTATTCAATAAAAACCTTTGAGGATCAATTGAATTGCGGGATAGTCTGTGTCGGTACGTGTGAGAGAGATCCACCTTTCCAAGTTGTTGGGGTTCATCTCATACTTCTGAAGGTTTGAGGGTGCTGCCTGTTCCATACTCCCCCTACTCCTCATCTAGCCTTTTAGGGGTACAAACAATAGTAATTGGGGCCCAGTGTGGTTGTGTACGTGTGATATACATACACTTTTTTTGGATCATATTTTCTATTCCGCTATTTAATTTAACTGGGCCTCCATGCGAGACCTGTGTGCCTTGTTGCGCTGTTTTGAGTACTCCACCAACATGGCCAGTGGCAATGACGCCGTTCTCAGCTTAACTATCCCACTTCCATGCCTCCTTGAAAAAACAATTCGGGCGATGATGGAAGAGGATGTGGCACAGGATGAGGAGGAGGAGGAGGATGAAGAGGTAACATTTCCAAGGCTTTCAGGGCAGTCATTCGCAAGGGGCTCCGAGGGTGGGTTCCTGCACACGCAAACGCCAGGGACGCAATTGTCCAGCAGGGGCACAGTTCTGGAGGATGAGGAGGATGAGGAGGAGGAGGAGCTGGAGGAGGAGATGGAACCATGTTCACAGCAGGGTGGCACCCAGGCCAGCTCATGGCCATCACTGGTGCGTGGCTGGGGGGATACAGAGGACACGGACGATACACCTCCCACAGAGGACAGCCTTTCGTTGCCTCTGGGCAGCCTGGCACACATGAGCGATTACATGCTGCAGTGTCTCCACAACGACCGCCGAGTTGCCCACATTCTAACTTGTGCTGATTACTGGGTGGCCACGCTGCTGGATCCCCGTTACAAGGACAACGTACCGTCCTTAATTCACTCACTGGAGCGCGATCGCAAGATGCGCGAGTACAAGCGCACGCTGGTAGACGCCATGCTGCTGGCATTCCCATCTGACAGCGGGGCCACAGTGGAAGCACAAGGCAGAGGAGGAGGAGGAGGAGGTCGCCAACGCAACCAGGGCACCGCCAGCACCTCAGAAGGCAGGGTTAGCATGGCCGAAATGTGGAAAAGCTTTGTCAGCACGCCACAACAAACAGCAGCACCAGCAGCTCAGATGGAACGTCTTAGCAGGAGGCAGCATTTTACCAACATGGTGGAGCAGTATGTGTGCACACGCCTACATGTAGTGAATGACGGGTCTGCCCCCTTCAACTTCTGGGTCTCCAAATTGGGCACATGGCTTGAGCTTGCCCTTTACGCCTTGGAGGTGCTGGCGTGCCCTGCAGCCAGTGTATTATCTGAACGGGTATTTAGCACGGCTGGGGGCGTTATAACAGACAAGCGCAGCCGCCTGTCCAGAGACAATGTGGACAAGCTCACGTTCATTAAAATGAACCAGGCATGGATCCCACGGGACTTTTCCGTACCTTATGCAGAATAGCAATGGATACCGACCTTACCCACCCATTGTTCCATTTTTGCTCTTTCTCACTCTTTTGGGGTGTACCCTCATTTAAAATTTTTGAAAAGAAGCAGTGTTGGCTACCTCGTCCTCCTCCTCAGGGCCAGATTAATGTAGGGGCTATTGGAGCTGCAGCTCCAGGCCCCTACCTTTTATATAGGCCCCGGGTTGGCCATATTCACTGTTACCGCTCTTCTGTCACTTGTAAACACAGAAGTCTGGCTTCTATGCTCGCTTCCCCAGGCAGCACCCTCAGAACCTCCCCACACAGCGTGAAGGCCGGACAAGGAGGGACAGTTGGCGATGCATGGATGTGTTTATGGGCTTCAGAGACAGCATCCCATGTTGAATTAGGCATGCATGGCTGCACCCTTCCTCCTCTGGGTGCATGGCAAGGCACGGCCCTTAAGGCCCTTCAAAATCCTCAGCACCAAGCCCATGATGCTGTTAATCCGGCCCTGGTCCTCCTCCACCGCCGCTTCCACCTACACCGCCCATAGGTGTGCGCAGCCTATTGCATTAAGGTGTGCACCCCAAAGTTGAAATACACATGCATGTGTTTGCCAGCAGGGAGAGTAATGTATCGGGGCCATGTACCTGTAGGCAAGGAGAAATAGAGCAGAGCAGGTCCCAGGGAGATCTTTCCCATCTCCTCACTGGCAATGCTATGTGCCCTAGGTGATTAGGGTGTGCCCAGGCACACCCAGCACACCCTGTGCGCACGCCTATGTCACCGCTAGGCTTGTGACGGTATCAGATTTTCATGCTGCGATTAATTGATTAAGGTTTTGCCACGGTATACGGTATTATCACGGTATTCTATTATTAAATTTAAATTATTAAATTTCCACCTCACTTCAATTTCATTGCTGAATTTAGGGGCTTTGGTTCACTTATGCACATTATTATATAGTCAGTCAGTACAGACTCTGTGAACCAGGCCTAAAATAGGTCATCAAGCAGTGTCTGGCCTAACTGGTGATAACTGGTTCTGGCGCTCGGCTCCGATCCGATGGCCTGGTCATTAAGAGGGCAAATCCTTGTGGTCAAGAAGTGGTTAAACCTGAAGGAGGTGTTGTTTATAAATTACTTTACTATTGCTTTAGGCCTGGTTCACATGTATGCGGGTTGGTGGTTCACATTTGCACAGGCATAGCAGCCCATTGATTTGAATGGGCTGCTATGCCCTCATTTTCCGCAGAAAAAAGGTGCATGCAGCATTTTTTTAAAATTCAGTGGCCTTGAAATCCATCCTGCTTTTGCACCATGCGACTAACCTGCAGTTCCTGCTCTGGCAAGCTTTCTGCATTTTTTGTATACGTGGGCACGGCATTTAAAAATAAACAGTTTGCGTGTGCAGCAACGGCAGGTAAGTCGCATGGTGCAAAAGAAGGATGGATTTCATGGCCACTGCATTTTTTTAAATTCTGCATGCACCTTTTTTCAGCTGAAAACGCAGGCATAGCAGCTCAAGCCCATTCACATCAATGGGCTGCTATGCCTGTGCAAATGTGGGCCCCCAACCCGCATACATGTGAACCAGGCCTAAAGCAATAGTAAAGTCATTAATTGGTTAAACCTGCAGGAGGACCGGTGTTTTTATCTATTAATGACTTTACTATTGCTTTAGGCCTGGTTCACATGTATGCGGGTTGGGGGCCCACATTTGCACAGGCATAGCAGCCCATTGATGTGAATGGGCTTGAGCTGCTATGCCTGCGTTTTCAGCTGAAAAAAGGTGCATGCAGAATTTAAAAAAATGCAGTGGCCATGAAATCCATCCTTCTTTTGCACCATGCGACTTACCTGCCGTTGCTGCACACGCAAACTGTTTATTTTTAAATGCCGTGCCCACGTATACAAAAAATGCAGAAAGCTTGCCAGAGCAGGAACTGCAGGTTAGTCGCATGGTGCAAAAGCAGGATGGATTTCAAGGCCACTGAATTTAAAAAAAATGCTGCATGCACCTTTTTTCTGCGGAAAATGAGGGCATAGCAGCCCGTTCAAATCAATGGGCTGCTATGCCTGTGCAAATGTGGGCCGCCAACCCGCATACATGTGAACCGCCAACCCGCATACATGTGAACCACCAACCCGCATACATGTGAACCAGGCCTAAAGCAATAGTAAAGTCATTAATAGATAAAAACACCGGTCCTCCTGCAGGTTTAACCACTTCTGGATCGCAAGGATTTGCCCCTTTAAAGACCAGGCCATCGGATCAGAGCGCCAGGACCAGTCATCACCAGGTAGGCCAGACACTGCTTGATGGCTATATAATAATGTAATGTGGGCTGCTAGGCGTGTGTGTGTGTATATATATATTTATTAGAGCTGCACGATTCTGGCCAAAATGAGAATCACGATTTTTTAGCTTGGAATAAAGATCACGATTCTCTCACGATTCTCTGTGTAACAAAAAAAAAAAAAATTGGGATAACTTTACTGTTACGTTTTTTTTTTTTTTTTTATTCATTAAAGTCTAATCATTGCGTTTGAAAGACTGCTGCGCAAATACAGTGTGACATAAAATATTACAACAATCGCCATTTTATTCTGTAGGGTCTCTGCTAAAAAAATATATAAAATGTTTGGGGGTTCTAAGTACTTTTCTAGCAAAAAAAAAACTGATTTTAACTTGCAAACAGCAAGTGTCAGAAAAAGATCCAGTCTTTAAGAGGTTAAACTTCCTTTCTCCCTGGCAGAGGGAAGGAAAAGATACAAATGTAATCATTTTTGTTTATAGTTAGGAGACTTAATGCTGAAAGGTGTTAGCTGAGTGAGTGAATGAGTCATCCAGCTCACTGAAATGTATCAATTCACAAGTCAGGCAGACTTGACAGAGAAACTCGGTATTTTAAAAATGCCACAATAACAATACCGTGGCTATGCAATACCGCGATATATCGAATTACCGAAAACCGGCATATGTCTAGTCACCGCCACATCCACCACCACCTCAACCTCCCTCCTACTCCATATGGGCCTCGTCCTTCAGAGATGAAGAAGAACATTGTTTTATTTTTCTGTTTTTTTTTGTTGTTTTAAGTTATTTCCCTATCCACATTTGTTTGCAGAGCACTTGCCATGCTCTTAATTACGTTTTGCTGCCATTTGCAGCACTCTAGCCCTTTCCTTTGGTGTTTTAGAGCCATTTTAGTGCCTTAAAGTTCGGGTCCCCATTGACTTCAATGGGGTTCGGTGTCCGGGAAAAGTTCGGTAAAAGTCCGGGACACGGACCCGGACTTTTTTTTAAAGTTCGGCCGAACCCGTCGAACACGGACATCTAGGTGTTCGCTCAACCCTATCTAAGACCTCACCAGTTTAGGTATAGAATATCCCGACCAATTGGGATAATGTTTCATCCCTCTGGGTTTTACTTATGGTAATTTTTATAGCTCTTTGTTCTTACCATATAAAAGACCAACCCAGATGAGAGATAGGAGACTTTACACTACTGACAACACACCTCACACTTACACCACACACGCTATTACATTCCTCGACAGACTCATCCAGACATACTCCATCTTGTCCATCATTCATCTGAAACTTGGAGGAAACTCCTCCCTCACTGGCATCCATCTTAGGACTCTGGTAACACCATCTTAAGTGTGGTAAATATGCCTTGCTATGTTATTTGATTTTATTCAACAATTGTTTATTCCTTCCTTATATGTTTTATATTGCATATTTAAGGGTAATGAGATTACAATCCCAGCCGTATAAGCCATGGTAGATTTTTCTCTAAAAAGCTGATTTTTGTTTTTATACATTTTTATTAATATCGGATTAAGTGCATTATTTGCAATTTTAAGTCTTCCGTTTTGCATGGCTTATTCTCACTCATCTGCAGTGAGTGACTTTCGGCTATGCATTGCGCAGACCATTGTAGTCTGTTTATATAGGATATTAATTTATGGCTTATACTATACCTGGGAAGAAATGGTAATCTTGCTTTCGTTTCGTTTTATTTCACTTTGTTTTAGTTTCACTTTCATTATTGAGCTAAACATCACATTGCATTGATTATTTGAAGTTAGTATTTTTCTGTAGAGTTATTTTTATGTGTCACTTCTTGTTTGATCATATATCGTGTTTGCATGTCTTGAGAATAAATATTTTTATATATATTCCATACTGTAGACTGTACTCACTAAGATTGGTATATGCTTTTAAAAAGAAATTAATCAATTAAAAAGAATTCACGACATTGATTTATGGCAATAGGTGAAGACTCTCCTTTTTCACAGATCTTTGCTTATTAACCATGAATAAATACACTGCTATATTCAGAGCAGTATAAATATTCTGACATAAGTACGAGCGCGAGATATTTATTATTAAATATTCTTACATATAATGGAGGCACTGCTGAGATAATTATTGATTTCTTACATATGCCAATCATAATATTGATCAGGTGACATAATCAATAACTTTGAAAAAAAAAAATTTTTTTTTTTTTTGGAATTTTTTTTTATTAATTGTGAATGTGATAGAAATGCCTTAAAATGTCTATAGCAGGTATGTTCACGCTGCCAACTCTGGCAAGGTGTGAGTCCCTAGTGGTACTGCCACAACTCCAGTAGATTTGGCACAGATCATAAATGTGTGGAAACACCTCTCTGAGTCTGAAATGGTGGAATATGAAATGCTGGTTAGAGTCATATATCAAAATCCTCAGAATGTCGGGCCAATAAAGGGCATCTGACATGGGTAGAGGACGACCTGTATGTATGAACTCACCAATAAGCTTATCTAACACCAAAGACATCAGGAAGTGTAATCACATACTTTTTGTCATGGCCAATCTTACTGTATTTCTATGAGGAACTGCACCAGAAGGCTCAGCAAAAAGGAGTTTAGTAAAGTTTCAATCTCCACTCCAAATAAATGAGAGAATGAGATTAGGAACCTCCTTGAGCAGGTGAAAGTGACCTCTGTCGGGACACATCAGTTAAGAGAATGTAGCGTGAAACTGCAAAATGAAGTAGAATTGTGGCAGAAGTCTTATCACAAATAACCTGTAATGAAAGTAACCATGTGAAAGAGAAATGTAAATGATTAATGCAAAATTTAGGAAGTTTTGAGCAAGGAAAAATGTTTTCTAGCAAAAAGTTGCCGAGTAACCAGCAGTGGAAAATTTTGAAAATTAAAAAAAAAAAATAAAAATAAATAAAAATGTAACAGTTCAAATTCATGACAGGAACTCATCAGTAAATACATAGGAGAGTTCCAAAAGGTCATGGTGTCCATACAAAAGGGCAATGCTTTATTAGTCCTGCATTTTATATATGATGTAATTATTCATAGACCCAGATATGATTCCCAGTCTGTTGGTTATGACCCAGACAAAGGGGGGATAGTCAGGCAAAGAGTCCATGTCCTACCCCAGCCATATTCCTAATATAGGAGGGCAGAAATTGGGCAGCCATGCATAAATAGGTATGAGTCATATCAAGGTCACTGCAAAAAGACTAGCATCCCTAAAAAGACGCCATGCACCTCCAGAATTTAAAATTTTTTTAAAAAAGAGTACTGTCCTGAATGATTTTTGTCATGAAAAGAGTCCTTAAACATTATTGATCATCTTGAGGCCTATGAAAACAACTGTCTGTGTTGTGCCTGCAGGGTGTCATTTAAAAGTCAGCCCTTACAAAAACCTCACTGCTGCTAGAGCTGTTATCTACAATTTAAAATGTACACAGCACCAAAGCCCCATTGAATTTTTTTTTTGTCTGTACTCAAAAGTGCCTAACACCCTTCAATGAAGGAGCTGAGTACAACCATCCGGAATTTAAATCCCTGTGCTTTGAGGCATTGCCCATGCATATAAAAATAAAAAGTTTGGCAAAGGAGCAAGATATGCCACCTAGGCCCCAAGGGGAACACCGGATACCTTAAGGAGGACACCGGACACCCAATTAACAAGTGGGGGGGCACCCACAAATAAGTAGGGATTTGCCCCATCCTAGGGTTCCCCAAAATCCTCGGGAAGTTAAAGTGACATTAAGGCCCAGACCTCATGCCAGAACCGAGTAACTGGTCCTGATGGGGATCTGTCCCATATGTCTGAACCCGAGAGACATAGGCACCGCAGGAGGCGGAGCCAATAATTTAACTCTATAAAGTTTTCAGCTGAGTAGATGCCAAATTAATCAGTTGATCACTGGGTTCACTCAGGGCACTGTAGCCCATAATCAAAAGAATTCCTCTTTAGGAACAAATCCTGTGGCCAGCCAAAGGCCACAAAATCCTTAAATGCCAAAATGGCAGGAATCAGAAGGGATACACTGAATAGAGGCATAGGATACAGAGGTTCTAACACCATTTTTTTCTCAGGTCACAACATTGAGGATCCTGAAATCCCTGCCAGGGAATCTTGGTTGTTAGATACTAACTACCCTCCTATTTTTCAGTGGTCACTTCATCCCTCTGACTCAAACAGGTCGCTCAAAGCAGATACATTTTGGAAAATCGCCAATGATGGTGATATCAAGGAGGATCAAACCCTAATGACGTAATGCAGTCAAGAGGTTAAAGGTTGTATACGGTAACCAAGAAGGAATCCTCAATGCCAGGTAGTTTTATTGCCTCCAATAAATTGCATTGATGCCCCATAGGGGGAGATATATTTTTTCCCTAAGTAGTAGGTAAATTTTAAACAAAATATTGTATTACTATACAATTGTCCAATGTGTAGTATCCATGGCGATGGATACATCTCCATGTTAATAAGCCCCAGAAGTCAGTCGCCCTAGGAAAGGTCGCATATATAGTCTCACCTTCCGTGGTGCTCATATAAAAGACTGATCACACGGTGGATTAAAGGAGAACTCTGAGAAAGCTTAAGGTACCAACATCGCATTGAAATATCAATTAATAAGAATGTATATTCATACTATATGTTTCATCTAATAGGAAGAGATTAACCTTCCATGCCAGGTCGTTGATTGGTACAGACGATGATGTTTGCCAAAAGCACAGCGATCGGATGGGTCATCTCTCCTTAGAGTCCAGCTCAGGACGGAACCCCTCATTGCATCAGGTCCCTCTTCAGGAATCAAGCTGCGAGACGCCACAGATTCTTGTTGACGGAGAGGAAGATTTGTTTCAACAGATCTTTGTGCATTTGATCCGAGGAAATCCATTAAGAGGAATCACACTACCTCCTGTTTTCAGTTGAAGGAGATGTGAGAATGGTGCATTGCACATGTGAGCAAACCTCAGTCTAGATATATGACACTCTAGGCCATGCTGAAACCATTCATTATCCAACCAACATCCAAGGTTGAATGTCCAAATCGATTTCTCAGATTCCTGATTGCAAACATTGTTTTACTGCCATTGCAGCAGTTAATTTCTGTCTCCATCAAAACTTTACAAGCTGGAGATGCAAATTTCAAGGAACATTTGAGTTTCTTTTCCAGGAGATCAGAATTCAAAGACACTAATAAGGAACAGTTTGTGACATAGCTAACACTAGCAAAGTCGCTACGAACTGACATTTTGAACTGATTTTTTTTTCTCAAATTTTTTTTTTTACCGCTTTACTTAAAAGTTATGAACAATTCCCAATATGAACTATTCTCTTAAAAAAAGAGAACAAGACATTTTTTTTTCCTTTTACTACTCCTTAAAAATCTTTCTTTCCAGATAGGCCTAAGTTGCTCACTTGTCTACTGGGAAGAAAGGGGGGGGGATATGTCGGGGTTATTGGGGGTTGATTAAAATAATAATAGGTAAAAAGAAAAATGATTTTAAAGCCATGTATTTCATATCATGCATAAGAGATTCTGAATGGTGCAGCCTCCATTTTGTTTTCAGGGTGAAACAAAGTTCACATACGTACTTGTTAAACAAAATGTCTCTTACAAGCTTACAAGAGAGCATAGAATTTCAACAATAGGGTCTTATAGTTTCAACAGAGATCTTTGTATCTATGCAATCGTAAATAAGGTAATACATACATTTCATCAGATAAGAATCAATTGTCGAGACATCGTACTAGTCACTCATGGCTAGTCTGGCCTGTAATCTTATCTGTATATATAACAATGAACAATATAGTCAGTATATTTCTTTTAAAGGATTATTTAAAAATAAGTTTTAGAAAACATCATCAAATGTAAGATGTATATTACCGATAATACATTGTATTCTTATTAATATAGAAGTGTGAACTTGATACTTATATAGTATTAGATATATAATATATATATATACATAAGTATACTTTTCTATGATGTGTAAGGACTTGTGCGTCTTAAAAACGTATTACTTCATTTCAAGGCATGGCATGTGGTAGGAGTGTTTATATAAGAATTGCTTTAGTCTCGTTTAAGTGCTCAAAGGTGTCGTAAATATTACCAACCTAGTCTAGATGTCTGACAGTTGTGTCACAATCCAAATAAGTAATGGCTTCTCACTAGCCGACAGGTCAGAAGTCATTAGATAAGAAGGATGGGTAAATGTTTTAATTATGTTAACATACAAAATCTAATGAACGGTACGATACTGCCCTCTGGAGACAAAATACCAGTTTTGAGATAATTTGAGAAATTCCCATATAAAAATATTATATTGTGTTAAATAATATAATTATTGAAATGGCATTACTTGCCAAGGTGAATGATGGAGATACAGGTGGACATTTATGTATGTACTGGGAGTCTGGACAAAGTTTTATGTTGTGTTTTATGATTACTCTCACATATAGAGAAATCATCATTTAACTTTATTATACCAAGTATGGGTTAATTATCAAAAGAGGTGTGTCTAAGACCTCACCAGTTTAGGTATAGAATATCCCGACCAATTGGGATAATGTTTCATCCCTCTGGGTTTTACTTATGGTAATTTTTATAGCTCTTTGTTCTTACCATATAAAAGACCAACCAGATGAGAGATAGGAGACTTTACACTACTGACAACACACCTCACACTTACACCACACACGCTATTACATTCCTCGACAGACTCATCCAGACATACTCCATCTTGTCCATCATTCATCTGAAACTTGGAGGAAACTCCTCCCTCACTGGCATCCATCTTAGGACTCTGGTAACACCATCTTAAGTGTGGTAAATATGCCTTGCTATGTTATTTGATTTTATTCAACAATTGTTTATTCCTTCCTTATATGTTTTATATTGCATATTTAAGGGTAATGAGATTACAATCTCAGCCGTATAAGCCATGGTAGATTTTTCTCTAAAAAGCTGATTTTTGTTTTTATACATTTTTATTAATATCGGATTAAGTGCATTATTTGCAATTTTAAGTCTTCCGTTTTGCATGGCTTATTCTCACTCATCTGCAGTGAGTGACTTTCGGCTATGCATTGCGCAGACCATTGTAGTCTGTTTATATAGGATATTAATTTATGGCTTATACTATACCTGGGAAGAAATGGTAATCTTGCTTTCGTTTCGTTTTATTTCACTTTGTTTTAGTTTCACTTTCATTATTGAGCTAAACATCACATTGCATTGATTATTTGAAGTTAGTATTTTTCTGTAGAGTTATTTTTATGTGTCACTTTTTGTTTGATCATATATCGTGTTTGCATGTCTTGAGAATAAATATTTTTATATATATTCCATACTGTAGACTGTACTCACTAAGATTGGTATATGCTTTTAAAAAGAAATTAATCAATTAAAAAGAATTCACGACATTGATTTATGGCAATAGGTGAAGACTCTCCTTTTTCACAGATCTTTGCTTGTTAACCATGAATAAATACACTGCTATATTCAGAGCAGTATAAATATTCTGACATAAGTACGAGCGCGAGATATTTATTATTAAATATTCTTACAATGTTAGAGAACCCCTTAATGAACCTCCTATAAAAATTGGCGAAGCCAACGAAGCGCTGTACTCCCTTTTTGTCTGATGGAGGTGGCCAGTCCAGAATGGCAGAGACCTTCTGAGGATCCATCTCCATTCCTTCTGTGGAAATTATTAACCCCAGAAATGGGATACTGTTCTGCTCAAAAACGCACTTCTCGGCCTTGGCCATGCTGGCGAAGGCGACCGAGGACATTTTGAACATGCTCGCGATGCTGCTCTAGGGATGTTGAGAAGATTAGGATGTCATCCAAGTATACGATGATGAAGATATCCAACCAATCCCTGAAGATGTCGTTCACAAAGTGTTGGAACGTGGCAGGAGCATTACAAAGGCCAAATGGCATTACCAGGTATTCGAAATGTCCGAATCTAGTGTGGAAAGCCAAGTAGTACGCCCCACAAAGATCCAGCTTAGTAAGCAGGATGGCAGATCTGAGTCTCTGAAAGAGTTCGGGGAGTAGAGGAAGGGGATAACGGTTTTTAATAGTAACTTTATTTAAATACCTATAATCTATGCAGGGTCGGAGGGTGTGATCCTTCTTCTCTACGAAGAAGATACCTGCCCCTGCTGGAGAGGTAGAGGGACGGATGAACCCCTTCTTCAGACTTTCGTCTACATAGTCCTTTAAGACGTCCAGCTCACGTTCAGAAAGTGGGTAAATCCGGCCGAACAGGATTTCGGCTCCTGGGAGCAAGTCGATGGGGCAGTCATATGGACGGTGGGGGGGCAAGGTCTCTGCTCCCCGTTTGCTGAATACGTCCAGGAAATCATGGTATGCTTTGGGCACCACAGAACACACATCAGGTTGGATTCAAGACAGAACAGAGTCTTGGGGAATTCAGAAGGAGCGGGTAGACAGGAATTCTTGCAGTAAAGAGATGGGAACTAGATGGTGCCTGTGATCCAATTGACTTGCAGGTAATGTGCTTGCAACCACGGTAATCCCAGGATAATGGGAAATAAGGAGGATGTGATAACATTCAGGCTAATCAGTTCCTTATGGCCGGAGGAGGAGACCATAGGAAGGGGAAAAGTTTCTTGGGTCACGGGCCCGGATTTGACGTGGGAACCATCAGCCAGGAAGATGGTGAGGTCCTGAGTCTTGAGCCGGAGAGGTACGCCATGTTGCAGGGCGAACGAGCGATCAATGAAACAACGGCAGGCTCCCAAGTCAATGATTGCAGTAACTGGGACGAGTCCTTCCGGAAGCTGTAATGACACAGGAAAGGCTAGGTGGGAGGAACTGGCAACAGATGGTGAGGCCGGCATGAACTTATGGTATTTTGCCGGGCAGGAGCGCACATAGTGGCCAGCTTCACCGCAATACAGGCACATGTTACCCAACTGGCGACGGCGTCTCTCCTCCGGGGACAAAGCAGGCCGTATGATCCCAAGTTGTATAGGTTCAGGCGTATCTGAGGCGACTCCAGCGGGAGCGGGGTTGGTAAGAGCTGACCCAGCAGAAGAAAAGTATGCAGGATGAGCAACACGTGGTAGCGTCCAGGCTGGTCTGAACTGCTGCGGAGATCGTTCTGCTCTGCGCTCCCGTAGCCACCGGTCGATTTGAATGGCCTGGGAAATCAAATCTTCCAAGGCGTTGGGGACACCTACCCGCGCCAGCTCGTCCTTCAGTCCTTCTGACAAGCCGAGATGGAACTGATACCGGAGTGCTGCTTCGTTCCAGGACGTATCGGAACTGATGTGGCGGAAGTTAGTGACGTAGTGTTCTACGGGCCTGCGACCCTGCTGAAGAACATGAAGCGCAGCTTCTGCGGTGGAGGATCACTGCGGGTCATCATAGAGCTGTGCCATGGCCTCAAAAAATGACCGTAAGGAGTTTAATGGGGGCTGCCCTCTTCAAGGAGCCGATGAACCCAGGACTGGGGTTCGCCTAGGAGCAGGGAGATAACAAACCCCACCTTGGTGGTCTCCAAAGAAAAGGTTTGAGGTTGCAGGGAGAAATACAGCTGGCAGGCGTTGCGAAAGGCGTGGAATTTACCGCGATCCCCGGAATATTTTTCGGGAGCAGGAACTCGAGGTTCTGGTGGCAGCATCACTACGGTAGGGCCAGAAGCAGGTGCAGAGAGTGCTGCAGCAGGAGAGGAAGCAGATAATACAGGAGGATCCCCCTGAAGTGTCGTAGAGCGCAGCCGTTCCTCTAGCTGTGTGTAGCCGTCTTGAAGCGACTTTACGGTTTGAGACAGGGCTGCGAGGTGTTGGCAGATCTCTTCCAACCGTGAGGCTTCTCTTGCAGGCTCCGTCATGGCTGATTTGTACTGTTAGGGATACAAGTGGTAGCCTGATGGCAGAGGAAGGCCCCACGTGTGCCAGAGGGCGGAGCTTAGACGGGAACCCCCAAGGTAAGTGACACAGGCTAACCTGAGTTGCGGAATCTAAGTATCCACCGGTTTTCGCAAGAGCCTCTAGTGGGGAGGATGGATTTTGCTGCGTGTGGATACCAGGTCGCAGTCCTCAGGGTCGCCCCACCAAGGGAGAAGCCGGTCATGGTCCGAAGGCAGATAAGCAGACAAGGGAGATCCAAGAGAATGGTCAAACAAGCCGGGGGTCAGGACGGGCAGCAGGTCAACAAGGTCAGGAACAAGCCAAAGGTCAAAACGGATATCAAACAGGTAACAGGAAGCAGGCTTCAGGAACACAGGAAAAGTCAGCAAAGACACAGTGCTTCTGAGCTGTTTAAATAAGGCAGCCTCTTTGCCAATTACTGCAATTAGTCTGCTCTAGGTTAACCCTTGCAGATTCATGACAGCACATCAGTGTGCTCAGGAAGCATTCCTAACAGCGGCCAATACGGAAGGCTTCGTTATATACCCGCAGCAGCACGGGCACCAACTGTTCAGCGTATCGGCTGTAAACCTCCGACGGGATACCATCAGCCCCCGGAGATTTACCAGGCTTAGTAGATTTCAAGGCCGCATAAAGTTCGTTTTCCGTAAGGGGGGCCCCAAGCACAGCCACGTCCCAGGCAGACAGAGAAGGCAAATCGCAGGAAGCCAAAAAAATCGGCAATTTCTCGTGAGTCAGCCGAGATCTTAGAGGAGTAAAGATCAGCATAAAACTTCCCAAGTACTCTCCGTATGTCAGCCGTGGCGTGCCAGAGCACCCCCTGAGGATCCTTAATCTGTGGTATAAATGCCGCAGGCTGCTGCGAGCGAACCAGCATGGCCAACATATGACCCGTGTTTTCTCCCTTCTCAAAATACCTCTGCTGCAAGAAGAAGTGCTTGTTTTCAGCCTTTTGAATCGAGACCGACTTGGCCATAGATTGGGCAGCCAGCCACGACCTCTGAGTATCATCTGACGGGTCCCTATCATAAGTTTCCTCCGCTCTAGTCACTGCGTCCAACACAGTATTCTCCCATTGCCTGGTGTCCGTTTTAATGACATTAACTGTACGTATAAACTGACCTCCCATGAATGCCTTAGTCAAATTGTCAGCAAAAAAGGACGTTAGTTTGGGTGGCAGGGGATCAGGACTAGGAAAGAGCGTCAGCCAGAATGCATTGAGTTTCCAAAGGGATTTTCCCGCCACGACCACCAGAGGCAGTAGCGAACCATTACCCAGCCCCAGATCTATCCTAGACAATCCCGAGTGTGACGCCGAGAAGCACGAAAACTTTCGTACCTCAGGGTGGCCCATCCTCCAGACATCTGTCAGTCCGAGTTCACCCACCAACCGAGCAAGGGGCATAGCCCCCCCGGCCAGCATAGGTCCACCGGAGTGAGAGGAAAACCTATCCCAGGCAGAGTCAACTCAGACTTGACCCCCTTTAACTCCGCTGTCAGGGCCGTAATTGAGGTGGTACAGGTGGTAACCGCAGCCATAATGTCCTGCAACGTGGGTTCTGTGTCCGGGATAGGAGATGATTGCCTCGGGGCCTGGTCTGCATCTGCTGCAATCAGCAATCTGGCGGGAGAGATCCCCTAAGGGAACAGTGTCATCCGTGTCTGAATGCGACCCCGGTGAGCCGGATCGATGGTCCTCAGATAGAGTTTGGGGGTCCCGGGCAGAAGGCTTAGCAAAAAGCTTTTGAGCAGCCTCCAGATATGTGGCCTTCTGTGCTGCGCGCTGCTCTTGGATCGGGCCGGCCTGTGCGGATTCCCTTCTTAGACATCACGGAGAGAAGATGGAGGACTCACCGGGTGATCACCGCACTCCAGGGAACACAGGGCACCGACTGACGGTAGAAATCGGAGCAGGGAGCTCACAGCATGCACATCCGCTCACACCCGCAGCTCAGCCACGCCCCCCTGAAAAAAATTTAGTCAAAATGACTGTATTTTTGTCTTTTAGAGTCTTAAAAGGCTTGTAGGCTTTTTAGACACTTGAACACCAAAATAGAGTCATTTTGACCAAAAAATTTTTTTCAGGCTATTGGTTACCACAAGCAGTTATCTTGTTTAAAAAGCGACTGTTTAAGACTCTAAAAGACGAAAAGACGAAAATTTTGACAGAAAAAAAAAGTCAGACCTTTGGTGACCAAATGCAGTTATTCTGACTAAAAAAGGCTTTTTTGACACTTGGAGACCAAAACAGAGTCATTTTGATTAAAAAAATATTTTTCAGGCCATTGGAGACCAAATGCAATTATCTTGTCTAAAACAAGCGTTTTCAGACTCTAAAAGACAAAAATACAGTCATTTTGACTAAATTATTTTTCAGACCTTTGGTTATCAAATGCAGTTATATTGACTAAAAAGGCTTTTTAGACACTTGAAAACCAAAATAGAGTCATTTTGACCAAAAAGATTTTTCAGGCCATTGGTTACGAAATGCAATTATCTTGTCTAAAACCGGCTTTTTAAGACTCTAAAAGGCGAAAATACAGTCATTTTGACTAAAAACAATTTTCAGACCTTTGGTGACCAAATGCAGTAATTTTGACGAATAAAGGCTTTTTAGACACTTGGAGACCAAATTAGAGTCATTTTGACCAAAAAATTTTTTCAGGCCATTGGAGACCAAATGCAGTTATCTTGTCTAAAACAAGCGTTTTAAGACTCTAAAAGACGAAAATAGTCATTTTGACCAAAAACATTTTTTCAGGCTATTGGTAACCACATGCAGTTATCTTGAAAGCCAACGAATAAAGGAAAAGCCAAAAGCCTACAGCACCTGGTATTCCCAGCTGGTCTCCCATCCAGGTACTAACCAGGCCCGACCCTGCTTAGCTTCCAAGATAAGACAGGATCGGGCGCGTTCAGGGTGATGTGGCCGTAGGCGATCACCACTGCCACCCTCGACCCCTTTGAACTTGGCCATGGCAAGATGGCACCTCAGGAGAAACAAAAAACAAAAAAAAAGCCAACGAATAAAGGAAAAGCCAAAACCCTTACAGCACCCGGTATTCCCAGGTGGTCTCCCATCCAGGTACTAACCCGTAGGGATGATCGAACGGTTCGGGTCGACCATCGGTTTGACCCGAACATTGGGTGTTCGAAATTTGGCCGAATTCCGAACTTTTTGCGGTAAAAGTTCGGAATTCGGCCACCAGAACCGCCCAAAATGCACTGGTACAGGAACTGGGCTTTAAAAGCCCGTGATTGGTCCAGAAACATCAGCAAAAGCCAATGAGGGGGCAGGAGTCTTCTGGGAACGTGATTGGAGTGACTACGGAGACCAGGTTCCAATCAGAAGTGAATACGCCCCACAGTATATAAGATAGCCCCGCCTAACCCCTAGCACAGTGATACAGAGTCTGTTGAAGAGAGTGGAAGCATTTCTCTTACTCCTGCTTTGCTACACTATGTTTTCTGCATAGGCGAGTGCTTCTAAAGCTCCATATAGCAGAATTGCATTCAGCTTACAGCCAGTCAGTGTAGTTAGAAATACAGCGATTGTGCTGGTTTTTTGAGTTAGAAAAAAAAATAAAAATTAAAGGGACAGTGTCAGTCTTCTGCTGTATGGAGCTGTTCTTTTAGTGTGAGGAAAGGGATATCTAGTGTAGTTAGGGAACTTTGTACCACAGTAGTTAGAAGTAATAATCTAGTTTCTGTAGGGAAAGTGAAAGTGAAAGTGTGAGGGTTCTGTGTAGTGAGCACGTTCCACAGTGCTGATATATCTACAGCAGGTATACGTGTTTGCTAGTCAGCAAAATACATTGCCTAGAGTGACAACATAACGCCTGTTCTTGAAAGCGTTAGGTCCACTGTGCAAAAGGCTTTGCAACTGTGCGTGACACGCATCTGCTGTGCTGTATTCAGCGACAACTGTGGGTCGCATAGCAGTGTGCGTTTTTCACTGCACAGAGTTGCCAACGCCTGAGTGACAAATATGCCAGGTAGACCAAGAAAAGACATACGTGGCCCTGCTGCAGAAAGGGGCACAGCTTCTAGGGTGTCTAGAGGCAGGGGTGGACGTGGTGGTCAGTCCTCAGCCAGGCCACCATTTGCATTGTTCTCCAGCAGTGGCCAAGCTATACGTCCACAGTACGTACAGGAGGTGGTGGACTATATTACCAAACCCTCATCGTCGGCATCATCTGCAACTACAGTGACCCAGGCAGAGAAAAGTGGTCAGTCTTCTGCAGTTGGCAGAACAAATAGAGATGAGTCCATGTCCACCTCATGTCTCCCTTAGACCCAACTTCAGACATGGCAGAGGAGTCAGCTGAGCTGTTTGACCACGGTGTCGGCCATCTACTCCAGCCTGATGCTCAGTACTTTATGGAGTCTGATGTTGGGTCTGAGGTTGAGGAGGAGGCAGAGCAAGCAAGAGGGGAGAGCAGACGGGCCACTATACACACCTCTTCTGAGACATCCCATGCAGACCGAACAGTTGCAATCTGCAAGATTTGTCAGAAGGGTATAAAACGTGGCAAAAATGTCAACCACCTGGGTACAAGCTGCCTAAACAGACATTTGACAACCCAAAACTTGGCCTGTTGGCATGAGCATTTGAAGAACCCACAAAAGGGCCAAAGATCTGTCAGTCGGCCTCCTAGTCCTCCTCGCACTGCTCCTCGTGCTCCACCTGCACATCAGTCTATTCCTGGCCCTGCTATAGTCACTCGTCACCTGTTGGCACAGCCTCCATTGACAGGGATGATGATATAGCAGGCAGTGTCGCATCTACCTCCAGCACACCACCAGCTGTAACATCTAGACGCCAAATTTCGATTCCACACATGCTGGAACGATACTCCCGCCACCCACATACCCAGCATCTAAACAGTAGTTTGGCAAAACTACTGGCTCTGCAACTGTTACCATTTAACCTGGTAGAGTCTGCTCCCTTCCGTGACTTTGCAAAATGTGCAGTTCCACAGTGGCAGGTGCCAAGTCGGCATTACTTTGCCCGTAAGGCCCTGCCATCCCTATACCAACATGTGGAAGGCAATGTAGTGTCGTCCCTGGCCACGTCAGTCAGCTGTAAGATACACCTGATGGCTGACACTTGGTCAAGCAAACATGGGCAGGGACGGTACATTTCTGTCACTGCTCATTGGGTGACACTGCTTGCCAGCGGAAGGGATTGTAGCCAGAGCTCGGTGCTGCAGCCAGGTTGCCCCCATGTCTGCAAACAGCTGGTGGTGTCGCTGATCCGGGTAGATCGATCACTTCTACCCCCTTCTGCTCCTCCTCCTACTCATCCTCCTCCATGCCCTCCTCTGCAGAATGGTCCTTTGAATATGATGAGGTACTACGTAAGCGTTCAAAGGGCTATTCTATGTCTCAGGCCAAAAGGTGTCACGCAGTGCTGCAGATTGTGTGTCTAGGGGACAGGCAGCATTCTGCCCCTGAGATTCTTGGGGCTCTGCAGGCACAGGCCCAGAGGTGGTTGACACCACGCCAGCTGCAGCCAGGGGTGGTGGTTACCGATAATGGGTCAAACCTCCTGGCCGCCCTTCGTCAGGGAAGTTGACCCATGTGCTATGCCTGGCGCATGTCCTGAATCTCGTGGTACAGCGGTTTTTGAACTCATACCCGGGAATGCAGGATGTGCTAAGGATGGCAAGAAGGGTGTGCAATCACTTCAGGCGGTCGTACAGTGCTACTGCACGTTTGGCCGAAGTGCAGCACAAGTTTCACCTGCAGGTACACCGCCTTGTCTGTGACATGCCCACCCGCTGGAACTCCACCTTGGCTATGCTGCAGCGCCTGTACATGCAGCCGAGGGCCCTCAATGAATATCTATGCGAGTACAGCACCAGCACTGGCTCAGCGCGCCTGGGCTTCTTTTCACCACGGCAGTGGCTTTTGATTTAGGATGCATGTGCTGTCCTCTCGGCATTTGAGGAGTCCACAAGGATGGTCAGCCGGGACAGCGCATGCATCAGTGACACCCTACCGGTACTGTTTTTGTTGGAGCACACTCTGCTCATTATGGACATTATGGACTCATTATGGACAGGGCACTGGAGGCAGAGCAGCAGGAGGAAGAGGAGGACTTCCTTGCCTCTCAAGGCCCCCTTTATCCTGAGAATCCTGACCCCATTATGCCTAGCTCCCAGAGGCCCAAGCAGGATCCAGGGGTGGAAGAGGAGGAGGACGATTCTTTGGGAACTTTTGCAGGCTTTGAGGAGGAGGAGGAGGAGGAAGACATGCGGCAATCTGCAAGGCCTAGTTTGACTCCCTCGATGGTGGAGATGGATTTTGCTGCGTGTTAGTACCAGGTCGCGGTCCTCAGGATCGCCCCACCAGGAGGTGAGCAAGCCAGGGTCCAGTAGCAGATACAGCAGGTCAGGATCAAGCAGAAGCGTAGTCTAGGAATAGCCAAAGGTCGGTAACAAGTAGTTGCAGGTTGGGATTAGGCAAAAGCATAGTCGAGGAATAAGCCAAGTGTCGATAATGGATGGTAGCAAAGATACAGATGGCAGCAGGAGAGACAAGCGAGATATCGGCTGTTGAAGGCACAATATTCTGCCAACCAGGAAGTGCAAAGACATGGCTTAAAACATGAAGTTCATGGGAGGAGCAAAGGGTTCAAAGTTCAAGGCAATAAAGATTCACAGCAGGGTCATTCAAGGATTTGTCCAAGAAGCTGTCCAGCATTCCAGGTGGCTCAGCAAGTAGAGTCATTGGCAGACACAATAGTGGTCCCAGGTTCAAGTCTGGGCCCTGACATTGTGAAAATACACCTGTTAATTATATGCACATTTAAAGAGACAGCACCTTTTAAAAAAAAAAACTCTAATCTTGTTCCCAGTGCACTGCATTATGTCCCCATCATACACATTGGCTGTGCAGTTGATTAGGAGCAAAAGAAAGGCACGGTTGAGCAAAAAAGTCATTTTTGAAGGTTTGGCATGCTATAATTCTGGTTCTGGACATGCTACAGAGCTGAAACGTCACAGGTACACCTTTTAGACCCCACAGACACAAAATCCAAAGAAATCTTTCTTTTTTCCCAATAATTCTTTCAATAATTGTCTCTCTATCAAAAACGACAATTTTTAAGAACTTTTTTTGGGTGATTAATAGTCCCTGGGGCATGACCCAGAAACCTAGGCACTTTTTAGGGGCATTTATTGGGTTTTAGGGCTTCAAAATTGTGTTTTTTAATTACCGAAGTTCGGGTCCCATTGATTTCAATGGGGTTCTGGAATCTGAACCAAACTTTCGGGAAATTCGGGTCTTCTGGTCGAACCAAACTTTTCAAAAGTTTGATCATCCCTACTAACCAGGCCTGACCCTGCTTATCTTCAGAGATCAGATGAGATCAGGCATGTTCAGGGTGATGTGGCCTTGAGGCGATTATCACTGCCACCCTCGACACCTTTGAACTTGCCCATGGCAAGATGGCACCTCAGGAGAAACAAAAAGAAAGCCAACGAATAAAGGAAAAGCCAAAAGCCTACAGCACCAAGCGGTCTCCCATCCAGGTACTAACCAGGCCAGATCCTGCTTAGCTTCCAAAATCAGACGAGATCGGGCATGTTCAGGGTGATGTGGCCATAGGCGATTGTCACTGCCACCCTCGACCCCTTTGAAACATTCGTTTGGGTCAAAATGACTCTATTTTGGTCTCCAATTGTCTAAAAAGCCTTTTTTAGTCAAAAAACCTGCATTTGGTCACCAAAGGTCTGAAAACCTTTTTTTAGCCAAAATGACTGTATTTTTGTCTTTTAGAGTCTCAAAAAACCGCTTTTAGACAAGATAACTGCATTTGGTAACCAATGGCCTGAAAAAATGTTTTTGGACAAAATGACTCTATTTTGGTCTCCAAGTGTCTAAAAAGCTTAACTGTCAATTAAACCCATGTGGGCTAATTTTTGGGGCCTTTTATGGCCGACACTTACTTCTGTATCCTGTGAATGCCTAATGTACCTTCAGCCACCAAATACTACGTTCTTAGCTGTTAGGTAAACCCATGTGGGCTAATTTTTGGGGCCTTTTACGGCCGACACATGTTCTTTGCACTGGCACTTTATTTTGCACATATCTTAAAAGTTACCCCATGGTCTGGATACACTGTTGGTTTTACTTTATATATAAAAGGTAGCGCCGTTTCCAACTACCTCCCCCCATAATGTTTTAGGGGTTGGTTGGTGGCTGCAACCTATTTTTATGCAATAAAGTCTCTGAGAATTTATTCATAGCGCTGGTCTTTCTCCTCACCTGCATTGCATTTTACGGCCAACACTTACTTCTGTATTCTGTGAATGAAAAAAAACTTTTAGTCAAAAGGACTATTTTTGTATTTTAGAGTCTTAAAAAGCCGGTTTTAGACAAGATAACTGCATTTTGCTCTCCAATGGCCTGAAAATTTTTTTTGGTCAAAATGACTCTATTTTGGTCTCCAAGTGTTTAAAAAGCCTTTTTTTATTCAAAATAACTGCATTTCGTCACCAAAGGTCTGAAATTTTTTTAGTCAAAATGACCCAATTTTTGTCTTTTAGAGCCTTAAAAAGCCGGTTTAAGACAAGATTTGTCTAAAACCGGCCATTTGGGCTCCAATGGCCTGAAAATAAATTTTCGGTCAAAATGACTCTATTTTGGTCTCCAAGTGTCTAAAAAGCCTTTTATAGTCAAAATAACTGCATTTGGTCTGTCTGCTTGGTGCTCTGGAGGTGGACACTCTGACCCCAAATGCTCACGTTGCCGTGTTGCGATTGTTGTATATTGCTCGCAAATTAATTGCTAGATTTTGGATCGCCTCCAGGGTGCCGAGCAGGGGCCAGTGGATAACACAGGTCAATGCCTCTTTAATCAGGAAAAAGCTGACATACCAGCATCAAAATGCTCACAAAAAAATTTGCCTCGTTATGGCAACCTTGGTGGGATGACCTGGCCTTGGCTCCCCCCAGTTGGTTATGGATCGGCTGCTCATTGGATAGGGTAGCATTTCTTAAGAAGGTCTAGCGTGCAGAGTCCTCCCATCCTTTCCCTTCCTTTCCCCACTCCCCCCCTCCCTTTAAGTTTTCTGCCACTGTTTTCCTTTTTTCCCTTCCCTTCTCCTTTGCACTTAGTACTTCAGGTGGGTTTTTGCTACTTTACGGAGGTGTGTGCTAGATGTTCATGGTCCTATTACTATTGGGAGGGAATAACTGAATGTTTTTATTTATCCTTCTCTTATGCACATGGGCACATGCTCAGGTTTGTTTACTTGGCTGTAATTTTCACCTGAATGCAATGGTTTATGGATGACGTTTTCCTGTACTGTTGCTGTTATATCCTTTATATATTTTATATATTTTATATATTTTTATATTTTTCCGAACACTGGTTCTGTAACTGATTATGTCTAGCGTTCATGTTATTTATTCAATGTACTGTTTATACTAAATAAATATTTAAAAAATTTTCAGACCTTTGGTGATCAAATGCAAAAAAAATGCTTTTTAGACACTTGGAGACCAAAATAGAGTCATTTTGACCCAAACAAATGTTTCAGGCGGTTGGTTACCAAATGCAATTATCTTGTCCAAAACCGGCTTTTTAAGACTCTAATAGACGAAAATACAGTCATTTTGACTAAATTTTTATTTCAGACCTTTGGTGACCAAATGCAGTTATTTTGACTAAAAAGGGCTTTTTAGACACTTGGAGACCAAAATAGAGTCATTTTGACCAAAAAAATGTTTTCAGATCACTGGTAACGAAATGCAATTATCTTGTCTAAAACCGGCTTTTTAAGACTCTAAAAGACAAAAATAAGAAACAGGTGTAGGTTCAGCAAGTCCACAGTTCCACAGTGAAAGACAATTAGATACAAAACTCCTTCACCACATAGGGGAATGGAGATATACATACAAACAATATAAAACCATATGTGTGACTAATACAAAGATATAATGCAATAGCTGAAAAAATAGGATCCAATAAATAAATGAGTCATACATGAGTGAATAAAAAACCCCATCGTTGAATGCTTTAAACTCTGGTGGCAAGGACATAATAAATAAGAAACAAATATATGTAAAAAGTGGTCGTTCAATGTATGGAAAGGATCTCTCAGATGTAGTCAGTGGCTATATAAAAAATCATATGTATGAAAAAGATAATTTATTGAAGCAACGTACCAGATCTTACACTGATATTAATCTAAAATAGGCTTTTTAGACACTTGGAGACCAAAAATAGAGTCATTTTGACCAAAAACATGTTTTCAGGCCATTGGTTACCTAATGCAGTTATCGTGTCTAAAAGCGGCGTTTTGAGACTCTAAAAGACAAAAATACAGTCATTTTGGCTAAAAAAAGTTTTTCAGACCTTTGGTGACCAAATGCAGTTATTTTGACTAAAAAAGGCTTTTTAGACACTTTGAGACCAAAATAGTCATTTTGACCCAAACAAATGTTTCAGGCGATTGGTTACCAAATGCAATTATCTTGTCCAAAACTTGCTTTTTAAAACTCTAAAAGACGAAAATGCAGTCATTTTGACTAAATTGTTTTTTACAGACCATTGGTGACCAAATAGAGGTATATTGACTAAAAAATTGCTTTTAAGACACTTGGAGACCAAAATAGAGTCATTTTGACCAAAAACATTTTTTCAGGCCATTGGTTACCAATTGCAGTTATCTTGTCTAAATGTGGAGTTTTGAGACTCTAAAAGACAAAAATACAGTCATTTTGGCTAAAAGAGTTTTTCAGACCTTTGGTGACCAAAATGCAGTTATTTTGACTAAAAAGGGCTTTTTAGACTCTAAATGCGGTGTTTTGAGACTCTAAAAGACAAAAATACAGGCATCTTGGCTAAAAAAAGTTTTTCAGACCTTTGGTTACCAAATGCAGTTATTTTGACTAAAAAAGGCTTTTTAGACACTTGGAGACCAAAATATAGTCATTTTGACCAAAAACATTTTTCAGGCCTTTTGTTACGAAATGCAATTATCTTGTCTAAAACCGGCGTTTTAAGACTCTAAAAGACAAAAATACAGTCATTTTGGCTAAAAAAGTTTTTCAGACCTTTGGTGACCAAATGCAGTTATTTTGACTAAAAAAGGCTTTTTAGACACTTGGAGACCAAAATATAGTCATTTTAACCAAAAACATTTTTCTGGCCTTTTGTTACGAAATGCAATTATCTAGTCTAAAACCGGCGTTTTAAGACTCGAAAAGACAAAAATACAGTAATTTTAGCTAAAAAAGTATTTCAGACCTTTGGTGACCAAATGCAGTTATTTTGACTAAAACAGGCTTTGAAGACCTAAATAGAGTCATTTTGACCAAAGACATTTTTTTAGGCCACTGGTTACGAAATGCGCAGTTATCTTGTCTAAAAGCGGATTTTTAAGACTCTAAAAGACAAAAATACAGTCATTTTGGCTAAAAAAGTTTTTCAGACCTTTGGTGACCAAATGCAGTTATTTTGACTAAAAAAGGCTTTTTAGACACTTGAAGACCAGAATCGAGGCATTCTGACCCAAAAAAATGTTTCAGACCATTGGTTACCAAATGCAATTATCTTGTCTGAAAGCGGCTTTTTAAGACTATAAAAGAAAACCCTTTTTAGCCAAAATTACTGTATTTTTGTCTTTTAGAGTCTTAAAACGCCGCTTTTAGACAATATAACTGCATTTGGTAACCAATGGCCTGAAAAAATGTTTTTGGTCAAAATGACTCTATTTTGGTCATACACTTAAAGACCAGAATCGAGTCATTCTGACCCAAAAAAAATGTTTCAGGCCATTGGTTACCAAATGCAATTATCTTGTCCGAAAGCGGCTTTTTAAGACTATAAAAGAAAACCCTTTTTAGCCAAAATTACTGTATTTTTGTCTTTAAGAGTCTTAAACGCCGCTTTTAGACAAGATAACTGCATTTGGTAACCAATGGCCTGAAGAAATGTTTTTGGTCAAAAATAACTCTATTTTGGTCTTCCAAGTGTCTAAAAAGCCTTTTTTTAGTCAAAATAACTGTATTTGGTCACCAAAGGTCTGAAAACCTTTTTTAGCCAAAATTACTGTATTTTTGTCTTTTAGAGTCTTAAAACACCGCTTTTAGACAAGATAAACTACATTTGGTAACCAATGGCCTGAAAAATGTTTTTGGTCAAAATGACTCTATTTAGGTCTCCAAGTGTCTAAAAAGCTCTTTTAGTCAAAATATCTATGTTTGGTCACCAAAGGTCTGAAAAACTATTTTAGCCAAAATGACTGTATTTTTGTCTTTTAGAGTCTCAAAACTCCGCATTTAGACAAGATAACTGCATTTGGTAACCAATGGCCTGAAAACATGTTTTTGGTCAAAATGACTATTTTTGGTCTCCAAGTGTCTAAAAAGCCTATTTTAGTGAAAATAAATGCATTTGGTCACAAAAGGTCTGAAATACTTTTTTAGCTAAAATTACTCTATTTTTGTCTTTTGGAGTCTTAGAACGCCGGTTTTAGACAAGATAAACTACATTATGTAACCAATGGCCTGAAAAAATGTTTTTGGTCAAAATGACTCTATTTTGGTCTCCAAGTCTCTAAAAAGCCCTTTTTAGTCAAAATAACTACGTTTGGTAACCAAAGGTCTGAAAAACTTTTTTAGCCAAAATGACTGTGTTTTGGTCTTTTAGAGTCTTAAAAAGCCGGTTTTAGACAAGATAATTGCATTTCGTAACAAAAGGCCTGAAAAATGTTTTTGGTCAAAATGACTATATTTTGGTCTCCAAGTGTCTAAAAAGCCTTTTTTAGTCAAAATAACTGCATTTGGTAACCAAAGGTCTGAAAAACGTTTTTTTAGCCAAGATGCCTGTATTTTTGTCTTTTAGAGTCTCAAAACACCGCATTTAGAGTCTAAAAAGCCCTTTTTAGTCAAAATAACTGCATTTTGGTCACCAAAGGTCTGAAAAACTTTTTTAGCCAAAATGACTGTATTTTTGTCTTTTAGAGTCTCAAAACGCCGCTTTTAGACAAGATAACTGCATTTGGTAACCAATGGCCTGAAAACATGTTTTTGTTCAAAATGACTCTATTCTTGGTCTCCAAGTGTCTTAGTCAAAATAAATGCATTTGGTCACCAAAGTCTGAAAACCTTTTTTAACTAAAATGACTGTATTTTTTACTTTTAGAGTCTTAAAACACCGCTTTTAGACAAGATAAACTACATTTGGTAACCAATGGCCTGAAAAAATGTTTTTGGTCAAAATGACTCTATTTAGGTCTCCAAAGCCTGTTTTAGTCAAAATAACTGCATTTGGTCACCAAAGGTCTGAAATACTTTTTTAGCTAAAATTACTGTATTTTTGTCTTTTACAGTCATAAAACGCCGGTTTTAGACAAGATAATTGCGTTTCGTAACAAAAGGCCTGAAAAAATGTTTTTGGTCAAAATGACTATATTTTGGTCTCCAAGTCTCTAAAAAGCATTTTTTTGTCAAAATAACTGCATTTGGTCACCAAAGGTCTGAATTACTTTTTTAGCTAAAATTACTGTATTTTTGTCTTTTAGAGTCTTAAAACGCCGGTTTTAGACAAGATAATTGCATTTCGTAACAAAAGGCCTGAAAAATGTTTTTGGTCAAAATGACTATATTTTGGTCTCCAAGTCTCTAAAAAGCATTTTTTTGTCAAAATAACTTCATTTGGTCACCAAAGGTCTGAAACACTTTTTTAAGCCAAGAGGCCTGTAGTTTTGTCTTTTAGAGTCTTAAAACACCGCTTTTAGACAAGATAAACTACATTTGGTAACCGATTGCCTGAAAAAATGTTTTTGGTCAAAATGACTCTATTTTGGTCTCCAAGTGTCTAAAAAGCCCTTTTTAGTCAAAATAACTATGTTTGGTCACCAAAGGTCTGAAAAAAAAATTTAGTCAAAATGATTGTATTTTTGTCTATTAGAGTCTTAAAAAGCCAGTTTTGGACATGATAATTGCATTTAGTAACCAATCGCCTGAAACATTTGTTTGGGTCAAAATGACTCTATTTTGGTCTCCAAGTGTCTAAAAAGCCTTTCTTAGTCAAAATAACTGCATTTGGTCACCAAATGTCTGAAAACCTTTTTTAGCCAAAATTACTGTATTTTTGTCTTTTAGAGTCTTAAAAAGCCGGTTTTAGACAAGATAATTGCATTTCGTTACCAGTGATCTGAAAACATTTTTTTGGTCAAAATGACTCTATTTTGGTCTCCAAGTGTCTAAAAAGCCCTTTTTAGTCAATATAACTGCATTTGGTCACCAAAGGTCTGAAAAAAATTTAGTCAAAATGATTGTATTTTCGTCTATTAGAGTCTTAATAAAGCCGGTTTTGGACAAGATAATTGCATTTGGTAACCAATCGCCTGAAACATTTGTTTGGGTCTCCAAGTGTCTAAAAAGCATTTTTTTTGCATTTGATCACCAAAGGTCTGAAATTGTTTTTTAATATTTATTGAGTATAAACAGTACACTGAATAAATAACATAAACGGTAGACATAATCAGTTACAGAACCAGTGTTCGGAAAAATACAAATATATAAAGGATATAACAGCAACAGTACAGGAAAACGTCATCCATAAACCATTGCATTCAGGTGAAAATTACAGCCAAGTAAACAAACCTGAGCATGTGCCCATGTGCATAAGAGAAGGATAAATAAAAACATACAGTTATTCCCTCCCAATAGTAATAGGACCATGAACATCTAGCAATATAGCACACACCTCCGTAAAGTAGCAAAAACCCACCTGAAGTACTAAGTGCAAAGGAGAAGGGAAGGGAAAAAAGGAAAACAGTGGCAGAAAACTTAAAGGGAGGGGGAGGGGGGAAAGGAAGGGAAAGGATGGGAGGACTCTGCACGCTAGACCTTCTCAAGAAATGCTACCCTATCCAATGAGCAGCCGATCCATAACCAACTGGGGGGAGCCAAGGCCGGGTCATCCAACCAAGGTTGCCATAACGAGGCAAATTTCTTGTGAGCATTTCGATGCTGGTATGTCAGCTTTTCCCTGATTAAAGAGGCATTGACCTGTGTTATCCACTGGCCCCTGCTCGGCACCCTGGAGGCGATCCAAAATCTAGCAATTAATTTGCGAGCAATATACAACAATCGCAACACGGCAACGTGAGCATTTGGGGTCAGAGTGTCCACCTCCAGAGCACCAAGCAGAGAGACCACAGGATCCCTTAGTAGCTGAAAATTATACACTTTAAAGATCGTGTCAATTACCTTCCCCCAGTAGCGAAACAGCTTGGGACATCTCCACATCATGTGTATAAGTGTACCCACATCATGTGTATAAGTTGCGATTATGCCAAATCGGAGTCTGAGGAAGGTAACCCGTGATCTGCAACATCCCATGCGAATCAAGGCGAGTGTGGGTAACCGAGTCCGCATATTGGAGAACCCCGCTTCAAGGTGTACAAGGACAGGGTGAGGCGAGTCAGGAGGGACCAATAAGGACCCAATAGGATCGAATGGATCCAAAAGACCCCAGCCCCCCATATGCTGAACCTGGAAGGCTAGAAAATATACTCTGGGGTTGGGGACTGCCAAGCTACCACTATCCTTGCCCATCTGAAGGGTAGCCAATTTAATCCTAGCCACTTTTTTGCACCAGATCAGTTCTCGGAACTGGGAGTCAATCCTATAGAACCATTTCCTGGGTATCCAGATTGGGGAGTTGTGCAAGACATAAAGAAGTTGAGGAGCCCACACCATCTTAATTAGATTGACTCGCCCAGCCACCGACAAGGGAACTTTGCAGCAGAGGTGTGATATACTGGGTAGGATCAGGACACACCTGGATCCCCAAATATTTGAAGGAGTCAACCACTCGCACTGTGGATGCACAGTCCGGAAAAGGGCTGAGCTTTGGGATCAAGGGGCATTAAAACTGATTTATCCCAATTTATGGAAAATCCCGACAGGGACCCAAAATAGTCAATAAGGGACATTACCGCCCGCAAGGATTCCCCGGTATCACCTAGGTAGAGCAGTGTGTCATCCGCATAGAGTGAGATAACGTCTGCATGGGAGCCCCTTCTGAACCCCACTATGTCAGGGGAGGACCGAATCCACGTCGCTAAGGTCTCCAGTGCCATGGCAAACAGCAATGGAGATATCGGGCAGCCCTGTCTAGTCCCCCTGTGCAAACAGAAGGGTCCAAAAAGCTCCCCGTTCACCCTCAGTCTGGCCGTGGGGGCAGCGTACAGTACCCGCACCCAGTTCAGAAAGTTCTCTCCCACACCAAAGCGCTTGAGAACTTCCCATAGGTACACCCATTCAACACTATCGAATGCCTTAGCGGCATCTAGCGAAAAGACTGCCCGGTTCCCAGGGTTGTCTACTGGGATCTGAAGGTTCAGAAATAGTCGGCGGAGATTAAGTGCCGTCGATCTGGTCAGGATAAACCCCGATTGATCCCTATGGACAACCCCTTGGACAACAGAGGACAGCCTAGTGGCCAGTATCTTAGCTAGAATTTTAACGTCCGTTGTGAGTAGAGATATGGGCCTTTAGGAATCCGCCAAAAGCGGATCCTTGCCGGGCTTCAGCAGGAAAACAACTATAGCTTCGGACATAGAGGCAGGAAGGCGGCTGTTAGGGATACAAGTGGTAGCCTGATGGCAGAGGAAGGCCCCACGTGTGCCAGAGGGTGGTGCTTAGACGGGAACCCCCAAGGTAAGTGACACAGGCTAACCTGAGTTGCGGAATCTAAGTATCCACCGGTTTTCACCAGAGCCTCTAGTGGTGAGGATGGATTTTGCTGCGTGTGGATACCAGGTCGTAGTCCTCAGGGTCACCCCACCAAGGGAGAAGCCAGTCAAGATCCGAAGGCAGATAAGCAGACAAGGGAGATCCGAGAGAATGGTCAAACAAGCCGGGGGTCAGGACGGGCAGCAGGTCAACAAGGTCAGGAACAAGCCAAAGGTCAAAACGGATATCAAACAGGTAACAGGAAGCAGGCTTCAGGAACACAGGAAGAGCTGCAGACAAGTCAGCAAAGACACAGTGCTTCTGAGCTGTTTAAATAAGGCAGCCTCTTTGCCAATTACTGCAATTAATCTGCTCTAGGTTAACCCTTTAGATTGCAGATTCATGACAGCACATCAGTGTGCTCAGGAAGCATTCCTAACATTGCCCCCCCCGCCTAAAAAAGTGTATGTATCTCACACGTACAGAAACACACTAGGCCCCAATTACTATTTTTTGTACCCCTAAAAGGCAGGATGAGGAGTAGGAGGAGTACGGAACAGGCAGCACCCTCAAATCCTCAGAAATATGAGATGAACCCCAAAAATTGGAAAGGTGTATCTCACACGTACCAACACAGACTATCCCGCAATTTCATTGTTTATACCCAAAGGTTTTTATTGAATCGCGGAATAGAAAATATGATCAAAAAAAGTGTATGTATCTCACACGTACAGAACCACACTAGGCCCCAATTACTATTTGTTGTACCCCTAAAAGGCAGGATGAGGTGTAGGAGGAGTTTGGAACAGGCAGCACCCTCAAATCTTCAGAAGTATGAGATGAACCCCAAAAACTTGGAAAGGTGGATCTCACACGTACCAACACAGACTATCCCGCAATTTAATTGTTTATACCCAAAGGTTTTTATTAAATAGCGGAATAGAAAATATGATCAAAAAAAGTGTATTTATCTCACACGTACAGAACCACACTAGGCCCCAATTACTATTTTTTGTACCCCTAAAAGGCAGGATGAGGAGTAGGAGGAGTTTGGAACAGGCAGCACCCTCAAATCTTCAGAAGTATGAAATGAACCCCAAAAATTGGAAAGGTGTATCTCACACGTACCAACACAGACTATCCCGCAATTTAATTGTTTATACCCAAAGGTTTTTATTGAATAGCGGAATAGAAAATATGATCAAAAAAAGTGTATGTATCTCACACGTACAGAACCACACTAGGCCCCAATTACTATTTGTTGTACCCCTAAAAGGCAGGATGAGGAGTAGGAGGAGTTTGGAACAGGCAGCACCCTCAAATCTTCAGAAGTATGAGATGAACCCCAAAAACTTGGAAAGGTGGATCTCACATGTACCAACACAGACTATCCCGCAATTTAATTGTTTATACCCAAAGGTTTTTATTGAATAGCGGAATAGAAAATATGATCAAAAAAAGTGTATGTATCTCACACGTACAGAACCACACTAGGCCCCAATTACTATTTTTTGTACCCCTAAAAGGCAGGATGAGGAGTAGGAGGAGTACGGAACAGGCAGCACCCTCAAATCCTCAGAAATATGAGATGAACCCCAAAAATTGGAAAGGTGTATCTCACACGTACAAACACAGACTATCCCGCAATTTAATTGTTTATACCCAAAGGTTTTTATTGAATAGCGGAATAGAAAATATGATCAAAAAAAGTGTATGTATCTCACACGTACAGAACCACACTAGGCCCCAATTACTATTTTTTGTACCCCTAAAAGGCAGGATGAGGAGTTGGAGGAGTTTGGAACAGGCAGCACCCTCAAATCTTCAGAAGTATGAGATGAACCCCAAAAACTTGGAAAGATGGATCTCACACGTACCAACACAGACTATCCCGCAATTTAATTGTTTATACCCAAAGGTTTTTATTGAATAGCGGAATAGAAAATATGATCAAAAAAAGTGTATGTATCTCACACGTACAGAACCACACTAGGCCCCAATTACTATTTTTTGTACCCCTAAAAGGCAGGATGAGGAGTTGGAGGAGTTTGGAACAGGCAGCACCCTCAAATCTTCAGAAGTATGAGATGAACCCCAAAAACTTGGAAAGGTGTATCTCACACGTACCAACACAGACTATCCCGCAATTTTATTGTTTATACCCAAAGGTTTTTATTGAATAGCGGAATAGAAAATATGATCAAAAAAGTGTATGTATCTCACAAGTACAGAACCACAATAGGCCCCAATTACTATTTTTTGTACCCCTAAAAGGCAGGATGAGGAGTAGGAGGAGTTTGGAACAGGCAGCACCCTCAAATCTTTAGAAGTATGAGATGAACCCCAAAAACTTGGAAAGGTGGATCTCACACGTACCAACACAGACTATCCCGCAATTTAATTGTTTATACCCAAAGGTTTTTATTGAATAGCGGAATAGAAAATATGATCAAAAAAAGTGTATGTATCTCACACGTACAGAAACACACTAGGCCCCAATTACTATTTTTTGTACCCCTAAAAGGCAGGATGAGGAGTAGGAGGAGTACGGAACAGGCAGCACCCTCAAATCCTCAGAAATATGAGATGAACCCCAAAAATTGGAAAGGTGTATCTCACACGTACCAACACAGACTATCCCTCAATTTAATTGTTTACACCCAAAGGTTTTTATTGAATAGCGGAATAGAAAATATGATCAAAAAAAGTGTATGTATCTCACACGTACAGAACCACACTAGGCCCCAATTACTATTTTTTGTACCCCTAAAAGGCAGGATGAGGAGTAGGAGGAGTTTGGAACAGGCAGCACCCTCAAATCTTCAGAAGTATGAGATGAACCCCAAAAACTTGGAAAGGTGGATCTCACATGTACCAACACAGACTATCCCGCAATTTAATTGTTTATACCCATAGGTTTTTATTGAATCGCGGAATAGAAAATATGATCAAAAAAAGTGTATATATCTCACACGTACAGAACCACACTAGGCCCCAATTACTATTTGTTGTACCCCTAAAAGGCAGGATGAGGAGTAGGAGGAGTTTGGAACAGGCAGCACCCTCAAATCTTCAGAAGTATGAGATGAACCCCAAAAACTTGGAAAGGTGGATCTCACACGTACCAACACAGACTATCCCGCAATTTAATTGTTTATACCCAAAGGTTTTTATTAAATAGCGGAATAGAAAATATGATCAAAAAAAGTGTATGTATCTCACACGTACAGAACCACACTAGGCCCCAATTACTATTTTTTGTACCCCTAAAAGGCAGGATGAGGAGTTGGAGGAGTTTGGAACAGGCAGCACCCTCAAATCTTCAGAAGTATGAGATGAACCCCAAAAACTTGGAAAGGTGTATCTCACACGTACCAACACAGACTATCCCGCAATTTAATTGTTTATACCCAAAGGTTTTTATTGAATAGCGGAATAGAAAATATGATCAAAAAAAGTGTATGTATCACACACGTACAGAACCACACTAGGCCCCAATTACTATTTTTTGTACCCCTAAAAGGCAGGATGAGGAGTAGGAGGAGTTTGGAACAGGCAGCACCCTCAAATCTTCAGAAGTATGAGATGAACCCTAAAAACTTGGAAAGGTGGATCTCACACGTACCAACACAGACTATCCCGCAATTTAATTGTTTATACCCAAAGGTTTTTATTGAATAGAGGAATAGAAAATATGATCAAAAAAAGTGTATGTATCTCACACGTACAGAACCACACTAGGCCCCAATTACTATTTTTTGTACCCCTAAAAGGCAGGATGAGGAGTAGGAGGAGTTTGGAACAGGCAGCACCCTCAAATCTTCAGAAGTATGAAATGAACCCCAAAAATTGGAAAGGTGTATCTCACACGTACCAACACAGACTATCCCGCAATTTAATTGTTTATACCCAAAGGTTTTTATTGAATAGCGGAATAGAAAATATGATCAAAAAAAGTGTATGTATCTCACACGTACAGAACCACACTAGGCCCCAATTACTATTTTTTGTACCCCTAAAAGGCAGGATGAGGAGTAGGAGGAGTTTGGAACAGGCAGCACCCTCAAATCTTCAGAAGTATGAGATGAACCCCAAAAACTTGGAAAGGTGGATCTCACACGTACCAACACAGACTATCCCGCAATTTAATTGTTTATACCCAAAGGTTTTTATTGAATAGCGGAATAGAAAATATGATCAAAAAAAGTGTATGTATCTCACACGTACAGAACCACACTAGGCCCCAATTACTATTTTTTGTACCCCTAAAAGGCAGGATGAGGAGTTGGAGGAGTTTGGAACAGGCAGCACCCTCAAATCTTCAGAAGTATGAGATGAACCCCAAAAACTTGGAAAGGTGTATCTCACACGTACCAACACAGACTATCCCGCAATTTAATTGTTTATACCCAAAGGTTTTTATTGAATAGCGGAATAGAAAATATGATCAAAAAAAGTGTATGTATCTCACACGTACAGAACCACACTAGGCCCCAATTACTATTTTTTGTACCCCTAAAAGGCAGGATGAGGAGTAGGAGGAGTTTGGAACAGGCAGCACCCTCAAATCTTCAGAAGTATGAGATGAACCCCAAAAATTGGAAAGGTGTATCTCACACGTACCAACACAGACTATCCCGCAATTTAATTGTTTATACCCAAAGGTTTTTATTGAATAGCGGAATAGAAAATATGATCAAAAAAAGTGTATGTATCTCACACGTACAGAACCACACTAGGCCCCAATTACTATTTTTTGTACCCCTAAAAGGCAGGATGAGGAGTAGGAGGAGTTTGGAACAGGCAGCACCCTCAAATCTTCAGAAGTATGAAATGAACCCCAAAAATTGGAAAGGTGTATCTCACACGTACCAACACAGACTATCCCGCAATTTAATTGTTTATACCCAAAGGTTTTTATTGAATAGCGGAATAGAAAATATGATCAAAAAAAGTGTATGTATCTCACACGTACAGAACCACACTAGGCCCCAATTACTATTTTTTGTACCCCTAAAAGGCAGGATGAGGAGTAGGAGGAGTTTGGAACAGGCAGCACCCTCAAATCTTCAGAAGTATGAGATGAACCCCAAAAACTTGGAAAGGTGGATCTCACACGTACCAACACAGACTATCCCGCAATTTAATTGTTTATACCCAAAGGTTTTTATTGAATAGCGGAATAGAAAATATGATCAAAAAAAGTGTATGTATCTCACACGTACAGAACCACACTAGGCCCCAATTACTATTTTTTGTACCCCTAAAAGGCAGGATGAGGAGTTGGAGGAGTTTGGAACAGGCAGCACCCTCAAATCTTCAGAAGTATGAGATGAACCCCAAAAACTTGGAAAGGTGTATCTCACACGTACCAACACAGACTATCCCGCAATTTAATTGTTTATACCCAAAGGTTTTTATTGAATAGCGGAATAGAAAATATGATCAAAAAAAGTGTATGTATCTCACACGTACAGAACCACACTAGGCCCCAATTACTATTTTTTGTACCCCTAAAAGGCAGGATGAGGAGTAGGAGGAGTTTGGAACAGGCAGCACCCTCAAATCTTCAGAAGTATGAGATGAACCCCAAAAATTGGAAAGGTGTATCTCACACGTACCAACACAGACTATCCCGCAATTTAATTGTTTATACCCAAAGGTTTTTATTGAATAGCGGAATAGAAAATATGATCAAAAAAAGTGTATGTATCTCACACGTACAGAACCACACTAGGCCCCAATTACTATTTGTTGTACCCCTAAAAGGCAGAATGAGGAGTAGGAGGTGTTTGGAACAGGCAGCAGCCTCAAATCTTTAGAAGTATGAGATGAACCCCAAAAACTTGGAAAGGTGGATCTCACACGTACCAACACAGACTATCCCGCAATTTAATTGTTTATACCCAAAGGTTTTTATTGAATAGCGGAATAGAAAATATGATCAAAAAAGTGTATGTATCTCACACGTACAGAAACACACTAGGCCCCAATTACTATTTTTTGTACCCCTAAAAGGCAGGATGAGGAGTAGGAGGAGTACGGAACAGGCAGCACCCTCAAATCCTCAGAAATATGAGATGAACCCCAAAAATTGGAAAGGTGTATCTCACACGTACCAACACAGACTATCCCGCAATTTAATTGTTTACACCCAAAGGTTTTTATTGAATAGCGGAATAGAAAATATGATCAAAAAAAGTGTATGTATCTCACACGTACAGAACCACACTAGGCCCCAATTACTATTTTTTGTACCCCTAAAAGGCAGGATGAGGAGTAGGAGGAGTTTGGAACAGGCAGCACCCTCAAATCTTTAGAAGTATGAGATGAACCCCAAAAACTTGGAAAGGTGGATCTCACATGTACCAACACAGACTATCCCGCAATTTAATTGTTTATACCCATAGGTTTTTATTGAATCGCGGAATAGAAAATATAATCAAAAAAAGTGTATGTATCTCACACGTACAGAACCACACTAGGCCCCAATTACTATTTGTTGTACCCCTAAAAGGCAGGATGAGGAGTAGGAGGAGTTTGGAACAGGCAGCACCCTCAAATCTTCAGAAGTATGAGATGAACCCCAAAAACTTGGAAAGGTGGATCTCACACGTACCAACACAGACTATCCCGCAATTTAATTGTTTATACCCAAAGGTTTTTATTAAATAGCGGAATAGAAAATATGATCAAAAAAAGTGTATGTATCTCACACGTACAGAACCACACTAGGCCCCAATTACTATTTTTTGTACCCCTAAAAGGCAGGATGAGGAGTAGGAGGAGTTTGGAACAGGCAGCACCCTCAAATCTTCAGAAGTATGAAATGAACCGCAAAAATTGGAAAGGTGTATCTCACACGTACCAACACAGACTATCCCGCAATTTAATTGTTTATACCCAAAGGTTTTTATTGAATAGCGGAATAGAAAATATGATCAAAAAAAGTGTATGTATCTCACACGTACAGAACCACACTAGGCCCCAATTACTATTTGTTGTACCCCTAAAAGGCAGGATGAGGAGTAGGAGGAGTTTGGAACAGGCAGCACCCTCAAATCTTCAGAAGTATGAGATGAACCCCAAAAACTTGGAAAGGTGGATCTCACATGTACCAACACAGACTATCCCGCAATTTAATTGTTTATACCCAAAGGTTTTTATTGAATAGCGGAATAGAAAATATGATCAAAAAAAGTGTATGTATCTCACACGTACAGAACCACACTAGGCCCCAATTACTATTTTTTCTACCCCTAAAAGGCAGGATGAGGAGTAGGAGGAGTACGGAACAGGCAGCAACCTCAAATCCTCAGAAATATGAGATGAACCCCAAAAATTGGAAAGGTGTATCTCACACGTACAAACACAGACTATCCCGCAATTTAATTGTTTATACCCAAAGGTTTTTATTGAATAGCGGAATAGAAAATATGATCAAAAAAAGTGTATGTATCTCACACGTACAGAACCACACTAGGCCCCTATTACTATTTTTTGTACCCCTAAAAGGCAGGATGAGGAGTAGGAGGAGTTTGGAACAGGCAGCACCCTCAAATCTTCAGAAGTATGAGATGAACCCCAAAAACTTGGAAAGGTGGATCTCACACGTACCAACACAGACTATCCCGCAATTTAATTGTTTATACCCAAAGGTTTTTATTGAATAGCGGAATAGAAAATATGATCAAAAAAAGTGTATGTATCTCACACGTACAGAACCACACTAGGCCCCAATTACTATTTTTTGTACCCCTAAAAGGCAGGATGAGGAGTTGGAGGAGTTTGGAACAGGCAGCACCCTCAAATCTTCAGAAGTATGAGATGAACCCCAAAAACTTGGAAAGGTGGATCTCACACGTACCAACACAGACTATCCCGCAATTTAATTGTTTATACCCAAAGGTTTTTATTAAATAGCGGAATAGAAAATATGATCAAAAAAAGTGTATGTATCTCACACGTACAGAACCACACTAGGCCCCAATTACTATTTGTTGTACCCCTAAAAGGCAGGATGAGGAGTAGGAGGAGTTTGGAACAGGCAGCACCCTCAAATCTTCAGAAGTATGAGATGAACCCCAAAAACTTGGAAAGGTGGATCTCACATGTACCAACACAGACTATCCCGCAATTTAATTGTTTATACCCAAAGGTTTTTATTGAATAGCGGAATAGAAAATATGATCAAAAAAAGTGTATGTATCTCACACGTACAGAACCACACTAGGCCCCAATTACTATTTTTTCTACCCCTAAAAGGCAGGATGAGGAGTAGGAGGAGTACGGAACAGGCAGCAACCTCAAATCCTCAGAAATATGAGATGAACCCCAAAAATTGGAAAGGTGTATCTCACACGTACAAACACAGACTATCCCGCAATTTAATTGTTTATACCCAAAGGTTTTTATTGAATAGCGGAATAGAAAATATGATCAAAAAAAGTGTATGTATCTCACACGTACAGAACCACACTAGGCCCCTATTACTATTTTTTGTACCCCTAAAAGGCAGGATGAGGAGTAGGAGGAGTTTGGAACAGGCAGCACCCTCAAATCTTCAGAAGTATGAGATGAACCCCAAAAACTTGGAAAGGTGGATCTCACACGTACCAACACAGACTATCCCGCAATTTAATTGTTTATACCCAAAGGTTTTTATTGAATAGCGGAATAGAAAATATGATCAAAAAAAGTGTATGTATCTCACACGTACAGAACCACACTAAGCCCCAATTACTATTTTTTGTACCCCTAAAAGGCAGGATGAGGAGTTGGAGGAGTTTGGAACAGGCAGCACCCTCAAATCTTCAGAAGTATGAGATGAACCCCAAAAACTTGGAAAGGTGGATCTCACACGTATCAACACAGACTATCCCGCAATTTAATTGTTTATACCCAAAGGTTTTTATTAAATAGCGGAATAGAAAATATGATCAAAAAAAGTGTATGTATCTCACACGTACAGAACCACACTAGGCCCCAATTACTATTTTTTGTACCCCTAAAAGGCAGGATGAGGAGTAGGAGGAGTTTGGAACAGGCAGCACCCTCAAATCTTCAGAAGTATGAAATGAACCGCAAAAATTGGAAAGGTGTATCTCACACGTACCAACACAGACTATCCCGCAATTTAATTGTTTATACCCAAAGGTTTTTATTGAATAGCGGAATAGAAAATATGATCAAAAAAAGTGTATGTATCTCACACGTACAGAACCACACTAGGCCCCAATTACTATTTGTTGTACCCCTAAAAGGCAGGATGAGGAGTAGGAGGAGTTTGGAACAGGCAGCACCCTCAAATCTTCAGAAGTATGAGATGAACCCCAAAAACTTGGAAAGGTGGATCTCACATGTACCAACACAGACTATCCCGCAATTTAATTGTTTATACCCAAAGGTTTTTATTGAATAGCGGAATAGAAAATATGATCAAAAAAAGTGTATGTATCTCACACGTACAGAACCACACTAGGCCCCAATTACTATTTTTTCTACCCCTAAAAGGCAGGATGAGGAGTAGGAGGAGTACGGAACAGGCAGCAACCTCAAATCCTCAGAAATATGAGATGAACCCCAAAAATTGGAAAGGTGTATCTCACACGTACAAACACAGACTATCCCGCAATTTAATTGTTTATACCCAAAGGTTTTTATTGAATAGCGGAATAGAAAATATGATCAAAAAAAGTGTATGTATCTCACACGTACAGAACCACACTAGGCCCCTATTACTATTTTTTGTACCCCTAAAAGGCAGGATGAGGAGTGGGAGGAGTTTGGAACAGGCAGCACCCTCAAATCTTCAGAAGTATGAGATGAACCCCAAAAACTTGGAAAGGTGGATCTCACACGTACCAACACAGACTATCCCGCAATTTAATTGTTTATACCCAAAGGTTTTTATTGAATAGCGGAATAGAAAATATGATCAAAAAAAGTGTATGTATCTCACACGTACAGAACCACACTAGGCCCCAATTACTATTTTTTGTACCCCTAAAAGGCAGGATGAGGAGTTGGAGGAGTTTGGAACAGGCAGCACCCTCAAATCTTCAGAAGTATGAGATGAACCCCAAAACTTGGAAAGGTGGATCTCACACGTACCAACACAGACTATCCCGCAATTTAATTGTTTATACCCAAAGGTTTTTATTAAATAGCGGAATAGAAAATATGATCAAAAAAAGTGTATGTATCTCACACGTACAGAACCACACTAGGCCCCAATTACTATTTTTTGTACCCCTAAAAGGCAGGATGAGGAGTAGGAGGAGTTTGGAACAGGCAGCACCCTCAAATCTTCAGAAGTATGAAATGAACCCCAAAAATTGGAAAGGTGTATCTCACACGTACCAACACAGACTATCCCGCAATTTAATTGTTTATACCCAAAGGTTTTTATTGAATAGCGGAATAGAAAATATGATCAAAAAAAGTGTATGTATCTCACACGTACAGAACCACACTAGGCCCCAATTACTATTTGTTGTACCCCTAAAAGGCAGGATGAGGAGTAGGAGGAGTTTGGAACAGGCAGCACCCTCAAATCTTCAGAAGTATGAGATGAACCCCAAAAACTTGGAAAGGTGGATCTCACATGTACCAACACAGACTATCCCGCAATTTAATTGTTTATACCCAAAGGTTTTTATTGAATAGCGGAATAGAAAATATGATCAAAAAAAGTGTATGTATCTCACACGTACAGAACCACACTAGGCCCCAATTACTATTTTTTCTACCCCTAAAAGGCAGGATGAGGAGTAGGAGGAGTACGGAACAGGCAGCACCCTCAAATCCTCAGAAATATGAGATGAACCCCAAAAATTGGAAAGGTGTATCTCACACGTACAAACACAGACTATCCCGCAATTTAATTGTTTATACCCAAAGGTTTTTATTGAATAGCGGAATAGAAAATATGATCAAAAAAAGTGTATGTATCTCACACGTACAGAACCACACTAGGCCCCTATTACTATTTTTTGTACCCCTAAAAGGCAGGATGAGGAGTAGGAGGAGTTTGGAACAGGCAGCACCCTCAAATCTTCAGAAGTATGAGATGAACCCCAAAAACTTGGAAAGGTGGATCTCACACGTACCAACACAGACTATCCCGCAATTTAATTGTTTATACCCAAAGGTTTTTATTGAATAGCGGAATAGAAAATATGATCAAAAAAAGTGTATGTATCTCACACGTACAGAACCACACTAGGCCCCAATTACTATTTTTTGTACCCCTAAAAGGCAGGATGAGGAGTTGGAGGAGTTTGGAACAGGCAGCACCCTCAAATCTTCAGAAGTATGAGATGAACCCCAAAAACTTGGAAAGGTGGATCTCACACGTACCAACACAGACTATCCCGCAATTTAATTGTTTATACCCAAAGGTTTTTATTAAATAGCGGAATAGAAAATATGATCAAAAAAAGTGTATGTATCTCACACGTACAGAACCACACTAGGCCCCAATTACTATTTTTTGTACCCCTAAAAGGCAGGATGAGGAGTAGGAGGAGTTTGGAACAGGCAGCACCCTCAAATCTTTAGAAGTATGAGATGAACCCCAAAAACTTGGAAAGGTGGATCTCACACGTACCAACACAGACTATCCCGCAATTTAATTGTTTATACCCAAAGGTTTTTATTGAATAGCGGAATAGAAAATATGATCAAAAAAAGTGTATGTATCTCACACGTACAGAACCACACTAGGCCCCAATTACTATTTGTTGTACCCCTAAAAGGCAGGATGAGGAGTAGGAGGAGTTTGGAACAGGCAGCAGCCTCAAATCTTCAGAAGTATGAGATGAACCCCAAAAACTTGGAAAGGTGGATCTCACACGTACCAACACAGACTATCCCGCAATTTAATTGTTTATACCCAAAGGTTTTTATTGAATAGCGGAATAGAAAATATGATCAAAAAAAGTGTATGTATCTCACACGTACAGAACCACACTAGGCCCCAATTACTATTTTTTGTACCCCTACAAGGCAGGATGAGGAGTTGGAGGAGTTTGGAACAGGCAGCACCCTCAAATCTTCAGAAGTATGAGATGAACCCCAAAAACTTGGAAAGGTGGATCTCACACGTACCAACACAGACTATCCCGCAATTTAATTGTTTATACCCAAAGGTTTTTATTAAATAGCGGAATAGAAAATATGATCAAAAAAAGTGTATGTATCTCACACGTACAGAACCACACTAGGCCCCAATTACTATTTTTTGTACCCCTAAAAGGCAGGATGAGGAGTAGGAGGAGTTTGGAACAGGCAGCACCCTCAAATCCTCAGAAATATGAGATGAACCCCAAAAATTGGAAAGGTGTATCTCACACGTACCAACACAGACTATCCCGCAATTTAATTGTTTACACCCAAAGGTTTTTATTGAATAGCGGAATAGAAAATATGATCAAAAAAAGTGTATGTATCTCACACGTACAGAACCACACTAGGCCCCAATTACTATTTTTTGTACCCCTAAAAGGCAGGATGAGGAGTAGGAGGAGTTTGGAACAGGCAGCACCCTCAAATCTTCAGAAGTATGAGATGAACCCCAAAAACTTGGAAAGGTGGATCTCACATGTACCAACACAGACTATCCCGCAATTTAATTGTTTATACCCATAGGTTTTTATTGAATCGCGGAATAGAAAATATGATCAAAAAAAGTGTATGTATCTCACACGTACAGAACCACACTATGCCCCAATTACTATTTGTTGTACCCCTAAAAGGCAGGATGAGGAGTAGGAGGAGTTTGGAACAGGCAGAACCCTCAAATCTTCAGAAGTATGAGATGAACCCCAAAAACTTGGAAAGGTGGATCTCACACGTACCAACACAGACTATCCCGCAATTTAATTGTTTATACCCATAGGTTTTTATTGAATCGCGGAATAGAAAATATGATCAAAAAAAGTGTATGTATCTCACACGTACAGAACCACACTAGGCCCCAATTACTATTTGTTGTACCCCTAAAAGGCAGGATGAGGTGTAGGAGGAGTTTGGAACAGGCAGCACCCTCAAATCTTCAGAAGTATGAGATGAACCCCAAAAACTTGGAAAGGTGGATCTCACACGTACCAACACAGACTATCCCGCAATTTAATTGTTTATACCCAAAGGTTTTTATTAAATAGCGGAATAGAAAATATGATCAAAAAAAGTGTATTTATCTCACACGTACAGAACCACACTAGGCCCCAATTACTATTTTTTGTACCCCTAAAAGGCAGGATGAGGAGTAGGAGGAGTTTGGAACAGGCAGAACCCTCAAATCTTCAGAAGTATGAAATGAACCCCAAAAATTGGAAAGGTGTATCTCACACGTACCAACACAGACTATCCCGCAATTTAATTGTTTATACCCAAAGGTTTTTATTGAATAGCGGAATAGAAAATATGATCAAAAAAAGTGTATGTATCTCACACGTACAGAACCACACTAGGCCCCAATTACTATTTGTTGTACCCCTAAAAGGCAGGATGAGGAGTAGGAGGAGTTTGGAACAGGCAGCACCCTCAAATCTTCAGAAGTATGAGATGAACCCCAAAAACTTGGAAAGGTGGATCTCACATGTACCAACACAGACTATCCCGCAATTTAATTGTTTATACCCAAAGGTTTTTATTGAATAGCGGAATAGAAAATATGATCAAAAAAAGTGTATGTATCTCACACGTACAGAACCACACTAGGCCCCAATTACTATTTTTTGTACCCCTAAAAGGCAGGATGAGGAGTAGGAGGAGTACGGAACAGGCAGCACCCTCAAATCCTCAGAAATATGAGATGAACCCCAAAAATTGGAAAGGTGTATCTCACACGTACAAACACAGACTATCCCGCAATTTAATTGTTTATACCCAAAGGTTTTTATTGAATAGCGGAATAGAAAATATGATCAAAAAAAGTGTATGTATCTCACACGTACAGAACCACACTAGGCCCCAATTACTATTTTTTGTACCCCTAAAAGGCAGGATGAGGAGTAGGAGGAGTTTGGAACAGGCAGCACCCTCAAATCTTCAGAAGTATGAGATGAACCCCAAAAACTTGGAAAGGTGGATCTCACACGTACCAACACAGACTATCCCGCAATTTAATTGTTTATACCCAAAGGTTTTTATTGAATAGCGGAATAGAAAATATGATCAAAAAAAGTGTATGTATCTCACACGTACAGAACCACACTAGGCCCCAATTACTATTTTTTGTACCCCTAAAAGGCAGGATGAGGAGTTGGAGGAGTTTGGAACAGGCAGCACCCTCAAATCTTCAGAAGTATGAGATGAACCCCAAAAACTTGGAAAGGTGGATCTCACACGTACCAACACAGACTATCCCGCAATTTTATTGTTTATACCCAAAGGTTTTTATTGAATAGCGGAATAGAAAATATGATCAAAAAAGTGTATGTATCTCACAAGTACAGAACCACAATAGGCCCCAATTACTATTTTTTGTACCCCTAAAAGGCAGGATGAGGAGTAGGAGGAGTTTGGAACAGGCAGCACCCTCAAATCTTTAGAAGTATGAGATGAACCCCAAAAACTTGGAAAGGTGGATCTCACACGTACCAACACAGACTATCCCGCAATTTAATTGTTTATACCCAAAGGTTTTTATTGAATAGCGGAATAGAAAATATGATCAAAAAAAGTGTATGTATCTCACACGTACAGAACCACACTAGGCCCCAATTACTATTTTTTGTACCCCTAAAAGGCAGGATGAGGAGTAGGAGGAGTTTGGAACAGGCAGCACCCTCAAATCTTCAGAAGTATGAGATGAACCCCAAAAACTTGGAAAGGTGGATCTCACACGTACCAACACAGACTATCCCGCAATTTAATTGTTTATACCCAAAGGTTTTTATTGAATAGCGGAATAGAAAATATGATCAAAAAAAGTGTATGTATCTCACACGTACAGAACCACACTAGGCCCCAATTACTATTTTTTGTACCCCTAAAAGGCAGGATGAGGAGTTGGAGGAGTTTGGAACAGGCAGCACCCTCAAATCTTCAGAAGTATGAGATGAACCCCAAAAACTTGGAAAGGTGTATCTCACACGTACCAACACAGACTATCCCGCAATTTAATTGTTTATACCCAAAGGTTTTTATTGAATAGCGGAATAGAAAATATGATCAAAAAAAGTGTATGTATCTCACACGTACAGAACCACACTAGGCCCCAATTACTATTTTTTGTACCCCTAAAAGGCAGGATGAGGAGTTGGAGGAGTTTGGAATAGGCAGCACCCTCAAATCTTCAGAAGTATGAGATGAACCCCAAAAACTTGGAAAGGTGTATCTCACACGTACCAACACAGACTATCCCGCAATTTTATTGTTTATACCCAAAGGTTTTTATTGAATAGCGGAATAGAAAATATGATCAAAAAAGTGTATGTATCTCACACGTACAGAAACACACTAGGCCCCAATTACTATTTGTTGTACCCCTAAAAGGCAGGATGAGGAGTAGGAGGAGTTTGGAACAGGCAGCACCCTCAAATCTTCAGAAGTATGAGATGAACCCCAAAAACTTGGAAAGGTGGATCTCACACGTACCAACACAGACTATCCCGCAATTTAATTGTTTATACCCAAAGGTTTTTATTAAATAGCGGAATAGAAAATATGATCAAAAAAAGTGTATGTATCTCACACGTACAGAACCACACTAGGCCCCAATTACTATTTTTTGTACCCCTAAAAGGCAGGATGAGGAGTTGGAGGAGTTTGGAACAGGCAGCACCCTCAAATCTTCAGAAGTATGAGATGAACCCCAAAAACTTGGAAAGGTGTATCTCACACGTACCAACACAGACTATCCCGCAATTTAATTGTTTATACCCAAAGGTTTTTATTGAATAGCGGAATAGAAAATATGATCAAAAAAAGTGTATGTATCTCACACGTACAGAACCACACTAGGCCCCAATTACTATTTTTTGTACTCCTAAAAGGCAGGATGAGGAGTAGGAGGAGTTTGGAACAGGCAGCACCCTCAAATCTTCAGAAGTATGAGATGAACCCTAAAAACTTGGAAAGGTGGATCTCACACGTACCAACACAGACTATCCCGCAATTTAATTGTTTATACCCAAAGGTTTTTATTGAATAGAGGAATAGAAAATATGATCAAAAAAAGTGTATGTATCTCACACGTACAGAACCACACTAGGCCCCAATTACTATTTTTTGTACCCCTAAAAGGCAGGATGAGGAGTAGGAGGAGTTTGGAACAGGCAGCACCCTCAAATCTTCAGAAGTATGAAATGAACCCCAAAAATTGGAAAGGTGTATCTCACACGTACCAACACAGACTATCCCGCAATTTAATTGTTTATACCCAAAGGTTTTTATTGAATAGCGGAATAGAAAATATGATCAAAAAAAGTGTATGTATCTCACACGTACAGAACCACACTAGGCCCCAATTACTATTTTTTGTACCCCTAAAAGGCAGGATGAGGAGTAGGAGGAGTTTGGAACAGGCAGCACCCTCAAATCTTCAGAAGTATGAGATGAACCCCAAAAACTTGGAAAGGTGGATCTCACACGTACCAACACAGACTATCCCGCAATTTAATTGTTTATACCCAAAGGTTTTTATTGAATAGCGGAATAGAAAATATGATCAAAAAAAGTGTATGTATCTCACACGTACAGAACCACACTAGGCCCCAATTACTATTTTTTGTACCCCTAAAAGGCAGGATGAGGAGTTGGAGGAGTTTGGAACAGGCAGCACCCTCAAATCTTCAGAAGTATGAGATGAACCCCAAAAACTTGGAAAGGTGTATCTCACACGTACCAACACAGACTATCCCGCAATTAAATTGTTTATACCCAAAGGTTTTTATTGAATAGCGGAATAGAAAATATGATCAAAAAAAGTGTATGTATCTCACACGTACAGAGCCACACTAGGCCCCAATTACTAATTTTTGTACCCCTAAAAGGCAGGATGAGGAGTAGGAGGAGTTTGGAACAGGCAGCACCCTCAAATCTTCAGAAGTATGAGATGAACCCCAAAAATTGGAAAGGTGTATCTCACACGTACCAACACAGACTATCCCGCAATTTAATTGTTTATACCCAAAGGTTTTTATTGAATAGCGGAATAGAAAATATGATCAAAAAAAGTGTATGTATCTCACACGTACAGAACCACACTAGGCCCCAATTACTATTTGTTGTACCCCTAAAAGGCAGAATGAGGAGTAGGAGGTGTTTGGAACAGGCAGCAGCCTCAAATCTTTAGAAGTATGAGATGAACCCCAAAAACTTGGAAAGGTGGATCTCACACGTACCAACACAGACTATCCCGCAATTTAATTGTTTATACCCAAAGGTTTTTATTGAATAGCGGAATAGAAAATATGATCAAAAAAAGTGTATGTATCTCACACGTACAGAACCACACTAGGCCCCAATTACTATTTTTTGTACCCCTAAAAGGCAGGATGAGGAGTAGGAGGAGTACGGAACAGGCAGCACCCTCAAATCCTCAGAAATATGAGATGAACCCCAAAAATTGGAAAGGTGTATCTCACACGTACAAACACAGACTATCCCGCAATTTAATTGTTTATACCCAAAGGTTTTTATTGAATAGCGGAATAGAAAATATGATCAAAAAAAGTGTATGTATCTCACACGTACAGAACCACACTAGGCCCCAATTACTATTTTTTGTACCCCTAAAAGGCAGGATGAGGAGTAGGAGGAGTTTGGAACAGGCAGCACCCTCAAATCTTCAGAAGTATGAGATGAACCCCAAAAACTTGGAAAGATGGATCTCACACGTACCAACACAGACTATCCCGCAATTTAATTGTTTATACCCAAAGGTTTTTATTGAATAGCGGAATAGAAAATATGATCAAAAAAAGTGTATGTATCTCACACGTACAGAACCACACTAGGCCCCAATTACTATTTTTTGTACCCCTAAAAGGCAGGATGAGGAGTTGGAGGAGTTTGGAACAGGCAGCACCCTCAAATCTTCAGAAGTATGAGATGAACCCCAAAAACTTGGAAAGGTGTATCTCACACGTACCAACACAGACTATACCGCAATTTTATTGTTTATACCCAAAGGTTTTTATTGAATAGCGGAATAGAAAATATGATCAAAAAAGTGTATGTATCTCACAAGTACAGAACCACAATAGGCCCCAATTACTATTTTTTGTACCCCTAAAAGGCAGGATGAGGAGTAGGAGGAGTTTGGAACAGGCAGCACCCTCAAATCTTTAGAAGTATGAGATGAACCCCAAAAACTTGGAAAGGTGGATCTCACACGTACCAACACAGACTATCCCGCAATTTAATTGTTTATACCCAAAGGTTTTTATTGAATAGCGGAATAGAAAATATGATCAAAAAAAGTGTATGTATCTCACACGTACAGAAACACACTAGGCCCCAATTACTATTTTTTGTACCCCTAAAAGGCAGGATGAGGAGTAGGAGGAGTACGGAACAGGCAGCACCCTCAAATCCTCAGAAATATGAGATGAACCCCAAAAATTGGAAAGGTGTATCTCACACGTACCAACACAGACTATCCCGCAATTTAATTGTTTACACCCAAAGGTTTTTATTGAATAGCGGAATAGAAAATATGATCAAAAAAATTGTATGTATCTCACACGTACAGAACCACACTAGGCCCCAATTACTATTTTTTGCACCCCTAAAAGGCAGGATGAGGAGTAGGAGGAGTTTGGAACAGGCAGCACCCTCAAATCTTCAGAAGTATGAGATGAACCCCAAAAACTTGGAAAGGTGGATCTCACATGTACCAACACAGACTATCCCGCAATTTAATTGTTTATACCCATAGGTTTTTATTGAATCGCGGAATAGAAAATATGATCAAAAAAAGTGTATGTATCTCACACGTACAGAACCACACTAGGCCCCAATTACTATTTGTTGTACCCCTAAAAGGCAGGATGAGGAGTAGGAGGAGTTTGGAACAGGCAGCACCCTCAAATCTTCAGAAGTATGAGATGAACCCTAAAAACTTGGAAAGGTGGATCTCACACGTACCAACACAGACTATCCCGCAATTTAATTGTTTATACCCAAAGGTTTTTATTGAATAGAGGAATAGAAAATATGATCAAAAAAAGTGTATGTATCTCACACGTACAGAACCACACTAGGCCCCAATTACTATTTTTTGTACCCCTAAAAGGCAGGATGAGGAGTAGGAGGAGTTTGGAACAGGCAGCACCCTCAAATCTTCAGAAGTATGAAATGAACCCCAAAAATTGGAAAGGTGTATCTCACACGTACCAACACAGACTATCCCGCAATTTAATTGTTTATACCCAAAGGTTTTTATTGAATAGCGGAATAGAAAATATGATCAAAAAAAGTGTATGTATCTCACACGTACAGAACCACACTAGGCCCCAATTACTATTTTTTGTACCCCTAAAAGGCAGGATGAGGAGTAGGAGGAGTTTGGAACAGGCAGCACCCTCAAATCTTCAGAAGTATGAGATGAACCCCAAAAACTTGGAAAGGTGGATCTCACACGTACCAACACAGACTATCCCGCAATTTAATTGTTTATACCCAAAGGTTTTTATTGAATAGCGGAATAGAAAATATGATCAAAAAAAGTGTATGTATCTCACACGTACAGAACCACACTAGGCCCCAATTACTATTTTTTGTACCCCTAAAAGGCAGGATGAGGAGTTGGAGGAGTTTGGAACAGGCAGCACCCGCAAATCTTCAGAAGTATGAGATGAACCCCAAAAACTTGGAAAGGTGTATCTCACACGTACCAACACAGACTATCCCGCAATTTAATTGTTTATACCCAAAGGTTTTTATTGAATAGCGGAATAGAAAATATGATCAAAAAAAGTGTATGTATCTCACACGTACAGAGCCACACTAGGCCCCAATTACTAATTTTTGTACCCCTAAAAGGCAGGATGAGGAGTAGGAGGAGTTTGGAACAGGCAGCACCCTCAAATCTTCAGAAGTATGAGATGAACCCCAAAAATTGGAAAGGTGTATCTCACACGTACCAACACAGACTATCCCGCAATTTAATTGTTTATACCCAAAGGTTTTTATTGAATAGCGGAATAGAAAATATGATCAAAAAAAGTGTATGTATCTCACACGTACAGAACCACACTAGGCCCCAATTACTATTTGTTGTACCCCTAAAAGGCAGAATGAGGAGTAGGAGGTGTTTGGAACAGGCAGCAGCCTCAAATCTTTAGAAGTATGAGATGAACCCCAAAAACTTGGAAAGGTGGATCTCACACGTACCAACACAGACTATCCCGCAATTTAATTGTTTATACCCAAAGGTTTTTATTGAATAGCGGAATAGAAAATATGATCAAAAAAAGTGTATGTATCTCACACGTACAGAAACACACTAGGCCCCAATTACTATTTTTTGTACCCCTAAAAGGCAGGATGAGGAGTAGGAGGAGTACGGAACAGGCAGCACCCTCAAATCCTCAGAAATATGAGATGAACCCCAAAAATTGGAAAGGTGTATCTCACACGTACCAACACAGACTATCCCGCAATTTAATTGTTTACACCCAAAGGTTTTTATTGAATAGCGGAATAGAAAATATGATCAAAAAAAGTGTATGTATCTCACACGTACAGAACCACACTAGGCCCCAATTACTATTTTTTGTACCCCTAAAAGGCAGGATGAGGAGTAGGAGGAGTTTGGAACAGGCAGCACCCTCAAATCTTTAGAAGTATGAGATGAACCCCAAAAACTCGGAAAGGTGGATCTCACATGTACCAACACAGACTATCCCGCAATTTAATTGTTTATACCCAAAGGTTTTTATTGAATCGCGGAATAGAAAATATGATCAAAAAAAGTGTATGTATCTCACACGTACAGAACCAAACTAGGCCCCAATTACTATTTGTTGTACCCCTAAAAGGCAGGATGAGGAGTAGGAGGAGTTTGGAACAGGCAGCACCCTCAAATCTTCAGAAGTATGAGATGAACCCCAAAAACTTGGAAAGGTGGATCTCACACGTACCAACACAGACTATCCCGCAATTTAATTGTTTATACCCAAAGGTTTTTATTAAATAGCGGAATAGAAAATATGATCAAAAAAAGTGTATGTATCTCACACGTACAGAACCACACTAGGCCCCAATTACTATTTTTTGTACCCCTAAAAGGCAGGATGAGGAGTAGGAGGAGTTTGGAACAGGCAGCACCCTCAAATCTTCAGAAGTATGAAATGAACCCCAAAAATTGGAAAGGTGTATCTCACACGTACCAACACAGACTATCCCGCAATTTAATTGTTTATACCCAAAGGTTTTTATTGAATAGCGGAATAGAAAATATGATCAAAAAAAGTGTATGTATCTCACACGTACAGAACCACACTAGGCCCCAATTACTATTTTTTGTACCCCTAAAAGGCAGGATGAGGAGTTGGAGGAGTTTGGAACAGGCAGCACCCGCAAATCTTCAGAAGTATGAGATGAACCCCAAAAACTTGGAAAGGTGTATCTCACACGTACCAACACAGACTATCCCGCAATTTAATTGTTTATACCCAAAGGTTTTTATTGAATAGCGGAATAGAAAATATGATCAAAAAAAGTGTATGTATCTCACACGTACAGAGCCACACTAGGCCCCAATTACTAATTTTTGTACCCCTAAAAGGCAGGATGAGGAGTAGGAGGAGTTTGGAACAGGCAGCACCCTCAAATCTTCAGAAGTATGAGATGAACCCCAAAAATTGGAAAGGTGTATCTCACACGTACCAACACAGACTATCCCGCAATTTAATTGTTTATACCCAAAGGTTTTTATTGAATAGCGGAATAGAAAATATGATCAAAAAAAGTGTATGTATCTCACACGTACAGAACCACACTAGGCCCCAATTACTATTTGTTGTACCCCTAAAAGGCAGAATGAGGAGTAGGAGGTGTTTGGAACAGGCAGCAGCCTCAAATCTTTAGAAGTATGAGATGAACCCCAAAAACTTGGAAAGGTGGATCTCACACGTACCAACACAGACTATCCCGCAATTTAATTGTTTATACCCAAAGGTTTTTATTGAATAGCGGAATAGAAAATATGATCAAAAAAAGTGTATGTATCTCACACGTACAGAAACACACTAGGCCCCAATTACTATTTTTTGTACCCCTAAAAGGCAGGATGAGGAGTAGGAGGAGTACGGAACAGGCAGCACCCTCAAATCCTCAGAAATATGAGATGAACCCCAAAAATTGGAAAGGTGTATCTCACACGTACCAACACAGACTATCCCGCAATTTAATTGTTTACACCCAAAGGTTTTTATTGAATAGCGGAATAGAAAATATGATCAAAAAAAGTGTATGTATCTCACACGTACAGAACCACACTAGGCCCCAATTACTATTTTTTGTACCCCTAAAAGGCAGGATGAGGAGTAGGAGGAGTTTGGAACAGGCAGCACCCTCAAATCTTTAGAAGTATGAGATGAACCCCAAAAACTCGGAAAGGTGGATCTCACATGTACCAACACAGACTATCCCGCAATTTAATTGTTTATACCCAAAGGTTTTTATTGAATCGCGGAATAGAAAATATGATCAAAAAAAGTGTATGTATCTCACACGTACAGAACCAAACTAGGCCCCAATTACTATTTGTTGTACCCCTAAAAGGCAGGATGAGGAGTAGGAGGAGTTTGGAACAGGCAGCACCCTCAAATCTTCAGAAGTATGAGATGAACCCCAAAAACTTGGAAAGGTGGATCTCACACGTACCAACACAGACTATCCCGCAATTTAATTGTTTATACCCAAAGGTTTTTATTAAATAGCGGAATAGAAAATATGATCAAAAAAAGTGTATGTATCTCACACGTACAGAACCACACTAGGCCCCAATTACTATTTTTTGTACCCCTAAAAGGCAGGATGAGGAGTAGGAGGAGTTTGGAACAGGCAGCACCCTCAAATCTTCAGAAGTATGAAATGAACCCCAAAAATTGGAAAGGTGTATCTCACACGTACCAACACAGACTATCCCGCAATTTAATTGTTTATACCCAAAGGTTTTTATTGAATAGCGGAATAGAAAATATGATCAAAAAAAGTGTATGTATCTCACACGTACAGAACCACACTAGGCCCCAATTACTATTTGTTGTACCCCTAAAAGGCAGGATGAGGAGTAGGAGGAGTTTGGAACAGGCAGCACCCTCAAATCTTCAGAAGTATGAGATGAACCCCAAAAACTTGGAAAGGTGGATCTCACATGTACCAACACAGACTATCCCGCAATTTAATTGTTTATACCCAAAGGTTTTTATTGAATAGTGGAATAGAAAATATGATCAAAAAAAGTGTATGTATCTCACACGTACAGAACCACACTAGGCCCCAATTACTATTTTTTCTACCCCTAAAAGGCAGGATGAGGAGTAGGAGGAGTACGGAACAGGCAGCACCCTCAAATCCTCAGAAATATGAGATGAACCCCAAAAATTGGAAAGGTGTATCTCACACGTACAAACACAGACTATCCCGCAATTTAATTGTTTATACCCAAAGGTTTTTATTGAATAGCGGAATAGAAAATATGATCAAAAAAAGTGTATGTATCTCACACGTACAGAACCACACTAGGCCCCAATTACTATTTTTTGTACCCCTAAAAGGCAGGATGAGGAGTAGGAGGAGTTTGGAACAGGCAGCACCCTCAAATCTTCAGAAGTATGAGATGAACCCCAAAAACTTGGAAAGGTGGATCTCACACGTACCAACACATACTATCCCGCAATTTAATTGTTTATACCCAAAGGTTTTTATTGAATAGCGGAATAGAAAATATGATCAAAAAAAGTGTATGTATCTCACACGTACAGAACCACACTAGGCCCCAATTACTATTTTTTGTACCCCTAAAAGGCAGGATGAGGAGTTGGAGGAGTTTGGAACAGGCAGCACCCTCAAATCTTCAGAAGTATGAGATGAACCCCAAAAACTTGGAAAGGTGTATCTCACACGTACCAACACAGACTATCCCGCAATTTTATTGTTTATACCCAAAGGTTTTTATTGAATAGCGGAATAGAAAATATGATCAAAAAAGTGTATGTATCTCACAAGTACAGAACCACAATAGGCCCCAATTACTATTTTTTGTACCCCTAAAAGGCAGGATGAGGAGTAGGAGGAGTTTGGAACAGGCAGCACCCTCAAATCTTCAGAAGTATGAGATGAACCCCAAAAATTGGAAAGGTGTATCTCACACGTACCAACACATACTATCCTGCAATTTAATTGTTTATACCCAAAGGTTTTTATTGAATAGCGGAATAGAAAATATGATCAAAAAAAGTGTATGTATCTCACACATACAGAACCACACTAGGCCCCAATTACTATTTTTTCTACCCCTAAAAGGCAGGATGAGGAGTAGGAGGAGTTTGGAACAGGCAGCACCCTCAAATCTTCAGAAGTATAAGATGAATCCCAAAAATTGGAAAGGTGGATCTCACACGTACCAACACAGACTATCCCGCAATTTAATTGTTTATACCCAAAGGTCTTTATTGAATAGAGAAATAGAAAATATGATCAAAAAAAGTGTATGTATCTCACACGTACAGAACCACACTAGGCCCCAATTACTATTTTTTGTACCCCTAAAAGGCAGGATGAGGAGTAGGAGGAGTTTGGAACAGGCAGCACCCTCAAATCTTCAGAAGTATGAAATGAACCCCAAAAATTGGAAAGGTGTATCTCACACGTACCAACACAGACTATCCCGCAATTTAATTGTTTATACCCAAAGGTTTTTATTGAATAGCGGAATAGAAAATATGATCAAAAAAAGTGTATGTATCTCACACGTACAGAAACACACTATTCCCCAATTACTATTTTTTGTACCCCTAAAAGGCAGGATGAGGAGTAGGAGGAGTACGGAACAGGCAGCACCCTCAAATCCTCAGAAATATGAGATGAACCCCAAAAATTGGAAAGGTGTATCTCACACGTACCAACACAGACTATCCCGCAATTTAATTGTTTACACCCAAAGGTTTTTATTGAATAGCGGAATAGAAAATATGATCAAAAAAAGTGTATGTATCTCACACGTACAGAACCACACTAGGCCCCAATTACTATTTTTTGTACCCCTAAAAGGCAGGATGAGGAGTAGGAGGAGTTTGGAACAGGCAGCACCCTCAAATCTTCAGAAGTATGAGATGAACCCCAAAAACTTGGAAAGGTGGATCTCACATGTACCAACACAGACTATCCCGCAATTTAATTGTTTATACCCATAGGTTTTTATTGAATCGCGGAATAGAAAATATGATCAAAAAAAGTGTATGTATCTCACACGTACAGAACCACACTAGGCCCCAATTACTATTTGTTGTACCCCTAAAAGGCAGGATGAGGAGTAGGAGGAGTTTGGAACAGGCAGCACCCTCAAATCTTCAGAAGTATGAGATGAACCCCAAAAACTTGGAAAGGTGGATCTCACACGTACCAACACAGACTATCCCGCAATTTAATTGTTTATACCCAAAGGTTTTTATTAAATAGCGGAATAGAAAATATGATCAAAAAAAGTGTATGTATCTCACACGTACAGAAGCACACTAGGCCCCAATTACTATTTTTTGTACCCCTAAAAGGCAGGATGAGGAGTAGGAGGAGTTTGGAACAGGCAGCACCCTCAAATCTTCAGAAGTATGAAATGAACCCCAAAAATTGGAAAGGTGTATCTCACACGTACCAACACAGACTATCCCGCAATTTAATTGTTTATACCCAAAGGTTTTTATTGAATAGAGGAATAGAAAATATGATCAAAAAAAGTGTATGTATCTCACACGTACAGAACCACACTAGGCCCCAATTACTATTTGTTGTACCCCTAAAAGGCAGGATGAGGAGTAGGAGGAGTTTGGAACAGGCAGCACCCTCAAATCTTCAGAAGTATGAGATGAACCCCAAAAACTTGGAAAGGTGGATCTCACATGTACCAACACAGACTATCCCGCAATTTAATTGTTTATACCCAAAGGTTTTTATTGAATAGCGGAATAGAAAATATGATCAAAAAAAGTGTATGTATCTCACACGTACAGAACCACACTAGGCCCCAATTACTATTTTTTGTACCCCTAAAAGGCAGGATGAGGAGTAGGAGGAGTACGGAACAGGCAGCACCCTCAAATCCTCAGAAATATGAGATGAACCCCAAAAATTGGAAAGGTGTATCTCACACGTACAAACACAGACTATCCCGCAATTTAATTGTTTATACCCAAAGGTTTTTATTGAATAGCGGAATAGAAAATATGATCAAAAAAAGTGTATGTATCTCACACGTACAGAACCACACTAGGCCCCAATTACTATTTTTTGTACCCCTAAAAGGCAGGATGAGGAGTAGGAGGAGTTTGGAACAGGCAGCACCCTCAAATCTTCAGAAGTATGAGATGAACCCCAAAAATTGGAAAGGTGTATCTCACACGTACCAACACAGACTATCCCGCAATTTAATTGTTTATACCCAAAGGTTTTTATTGAATAGCGGAATAGAAAATATGATCAAAAAAAGTGTATGTATCTCACACGTACAAAACCACACTAGGCCCCAATTACTATTTGTTGTACCCCTAAAAGGCAGAATGAGGAGTAGGAGGTGTTTGGAACAGGCAGCACCCTCAAATCTTTAGAAGTATGAGATGAACCTCAAAAACTTGGAAAGGTGGATCTCACACGTTCCAACACAGACTATCCCGCAATTTAATTGTTTATACCCAAAGGTTTTTATTGAATAGCGGAATAGAAAATATGATCAAAAAAAGTGTATGTATCTCACACGTACAGAAACACACTAGGCCCCAATTACTATTTTTTGTACCCCTAAAAGGCAGGATGAGGAGTAGGAGGAGTACGGAACAGGCAGCACCCTCAAATCCTCAGAAATATGAGATGAACCCCAAAAATTGGAAAGGTGTATCTCACACGTACCAACACAGACTATCCCGCAATTTAATTGTTTATACCCAAAGGTTTTTATTGAATAGCGGAATAGAAAATATGATCAAAAAAAGTGTATGTATCTCACACGTACAGAACCACACTAGGCCCCAATTACTATTTTTTGTACCCCTAAAAGGCAGGATGAGGAGTAGGAGGAGTTGGGAACAGGCAGCACCCTCAAATCTTCAGAAGTATGAGATGAACCCTAAAAACTTGGAAAGGTGGATCTCACATGTACCAACACAGACTATCCCGCAATTTAATTGTTTATACCCAAAGGTTTTTATTGAATAGCGGAATAGAAAATATGATCAAAAAAAGTTTATGTATCTCACACGTACAGAACCACACTAGGCCCCAATTACTATTTGTTGTACCCCTAAAAGGCAGGATGAGGAGTAAGAGGAGTTTGGAACAGGCAGCACCCTCAAATCTTCAGAAGTATGAGATGAACCCCAAAAACTTGGAAAGGTGGATCTCACACGTACCAACACAGACTATCCCGCAATTTAATTGTTTATACCCAAAGGTTTTTATTGAATAGCGGAATAGAAAATATGATCAAAAAAAGTGTATGTATCTCACACGTACAGAACCACACTAGGCCCCAATTACTATTTTTTGTACCCCTAAAAGGCAGGATGAGGAGTTGGAGGAGTTTCGAACAGGCAGCACCCTCAAATCTTCAGAAATATGAGATGAACCCCAAAAACTTGGAAAGGTGTATCTCACCCGTACCAACACAGACTATCCCGCAATTTAATTGTTTATACCCAAAGGTTTTTATTGAATAGCGGAATAGAAAATATGATCAAAAAAAGTGTATGTATCTCACACGTACAGAACCACACTAGGCCCCAATTACTATTTTTTGTACCCCTAAAAGGCAGGATGAGGAGTAGGAGGAGTTTAGAACAGGCAGCACCCTCAAATCTTCAGAAGTATGAGATGAACCCCAAAAATTGGAAAGGTGTATCTCACACGTACCAACACAGACTATCCTGCAATTTAATTGTTTATACCCAAAGGTTTTTATTGAATAGCGGAATAGAAAATATGATCAAAAAAAGTGTATGTATCTCACATGTACAGAACCACACTAGGCCCCAATTACTATTTGTTGTACCCCTAAAAGGCAGAATGAGGAGTAGGAGGTGTTTGGAACAGGCAGCAGCCTCAAATCTTTAGAAGTATGAGATGAACCCCAAAAACTTGGAAAGGTGGATCTCACACGTACCAACACAGACTATGCCGCAATTTAATTGTTTATACCCAAAGGTTTTTATTGAATAGCGGAATAGAAAATATGATCAAAAAAAGTGTATGTATCTCACACGTACAGAACCACACTAGGCCCCAACTACTATTTTTTGTACCCCTAAAAGGCAGGATGAGGAGTAGGAGGAGTACGGAACAGGCAGCACCCTCAAATCCTCAGAAATATGAGATGAACCCCAAAAATTGGAAAGGTGTATCTCACACGTACCAACACAGACTATCCCGCAATTTAATTGTTTATACCCAAAGGTTTTTATTGAATAGCGGAATAGAAAATATGATCAAAAAAAGTGTATGTATCTCACACGTACAGAACCACACTAGGCCCCAATTACTATTTGTTGTACCCCTAAAAGGCAGAATGAGGAGTAGGAGGTGTTTGGAACAGGCAGCAGCCTCAAATCTTTAGAAGTATGAGATGAACCCCAAAAACTTGGAAAGGTGGATCTCACACGTACCAACACAGACTATGCCGCAATTTAATTGTTTATACCCAAAGGTTTTTATTGAATAGCGGAATAGAAAATATGATCAAAAAAAGTGTATGTATCTCACACGTACAGAACCACACTAGGCCCCAATTACTATTTTTTGTACCCCTAAAAGGCAGGATGAGGAGTAGGAGGAGTACGGAACAGGCAGCACCCTCAAATCCTCAGAAATATGAGATGAACCCCAAAAATTGGAAAGGTGTATCTCACACGTACCAACACAGACTATCCCGCAATTTAATTGTTTATACCCAAAGGTTTTTATTGAATAGCGGAATAGAAAATATGATCAAAAAAAGTGTATGTATCTCACACGTACAGAACCACACTAGGCCCCAATTACTATTTGTTGTACCCCTAAAAGGCAGAATGAGGAGTAGGAGGTGTTTGGAACAGGCAGCAGCCTCAAATCTTTAGAAGTATGAGATGAACCCCAAAAACTTGGAAAGGTGGATCTCACACGTACCAACACAGACTATCCCGCAATTTAATTGTTTATACCCAAAGGTTTTTATTAAATAGCGGAATAGAAAATATGATCAAAAAAAGTGTATGTATCTCACACGTACAGAACCACACTAGGCCCCAATTACTATTTTTTGTACCCCTAAAAGGCAGGATGAGGAGTAGGAGGAGTTTGGAACAGGCAGAACCCTCAAATCTTCAGAAGTATGAAATGAACCCCAAAAATTGGAAAGGTGTATCTCACACGTACCAACACAGACTATCCCGCAATTTAATTGTTTATACCCAAAGGTTTTTATTGAATAGCGGAATAGAAAATATGATCAAAAAAAGTGTATGTATCTCACACGTACAGAACCACACTAGGCCCCAATTACTATTTGTTGTATCCCTAAAAGGCAGGATGAGGAGTAGGAGGAGTTTGGAACAGGCAGCACCCTCAAATCTTCAGAAGTATGAGATGAACCCCAAAAACTTGGAAAGGTGGATCTCACATGTACCAACACAGACTATCCCGCAATTTAATTGTTTATACCCAAAGGTTTTTATTGAATAGCGGAATAGAAAATATGATCAAAAAAAGTGTATGTATCTCACACGTACAGAACCACACTAGGCCCCAATTACTATTTTTTCTACCCCTAAAAGGCAGGATGAGTTGTAGGAGGAGTACGGAACAGGCAGCACCCTCAAATCCTCAGAAATATGAGATGAACCCCAAAAATTGGAAAGGTGTATCTCACACGTACAAACACAGACTATCCCGCAATTTAATTGTTTATACCCAAAGGTTTTTATTGAATAGCGGAATAGAAAATATGATCAAAAAAAGTGTATGTATCTCACACGTACAGAACCACACTAGGCCCCAATTACTATTTTTTGTACCCCTAAAAGGCAGGATGAGGAGTAGGAGGAGTTTGGAACAGGCAGCACCCTCAAATCTTCAGAAGTATGAGATGAACCCCAAAAACTTGGAAAGGTGGATCTCACACGTACCAACACAGACTATCCCGCAATTTAATTGTTTATACCCAAAGGTTTTTATTGAATAGCGGAATAGAAAATATGATCAAAAAAAGTGTATGTATCTCACACGTACAGAACCACACTAGGCCCCAATTACTATTTTTTGTACCCCTAAAAGGCAGGATGAGGAGTTGGAGGATTTTGGAACAGGCAGCACCCTCAAATCTTCAGAAGTATGAGATGAACCCCAAAAACTTGGAAAGGTGTATCTCACACGTACCAACACAGACTATCCCGCAATTTTATTGTTTATACCCAAAGGTTTTTATTGAATAGCGGAATAGAAAATATGATCAAAAAAGTGTATGTATCTCACAAGTACAGAACCACAATAGGCCCCAATTACTATTTTTTGTACCCCTAAAAGGCAGGATGAGGAGTAGGAGGAGTTTGGAACAGGCAGCACCCTCAAATCTTCAGAAGTATGAGATGAACCCCAAAAATTGGAAAGGTGTATCTCACACGTACCAACACATACTATCCTGCAATTTAATTGTTTATACCCAAAGGTTTTTATTGAATAGCGGAATAGAAAATATGATCAAAAAAAGTGTATGTATCTCACATGTACAGAACCACACTAGGCCCCAATTACTATTTGTTGTACCCCTAAAAGGCAGAATGAGGAGTAGGAGGTGTTTGGAACAGGCAGCAGCCTCAAATCTTTAGAAGTATGAGATGAACCCCAAAAACTTGGAAAGGTGGATCTCACACGTACCAACACAGACTATGCCGCAATTTAATTGTTTATACCCAAAGGTTTTTATTGAATAGCGGAATAGAAAATATGATCAAAAAAAGTGTATGTATCTCACACGTACAGAACCACACTAGGCCCCAATTACTATTTTTTGTACCCCTAAAAGGCAGGATGAGGAGTAGGAGGAGTACGGAACAGGCAGCACCCTCAAATCCTCAGAAATATGAGATGAACCCCAAAAATTGGAAAGGTGTATCTCACACGTACCAACACAGACTATCCCGCAATTTAATTGTTTATACCCAAAGGTTTTTATTGAATAGCGGAATGGAAAATATGATCAAAAAAAGTGTATGTATCTCACACGTACAGAACCACACTAGGCCCCAATTACTATTTGTTGTACCCCTAAAAGGCAGAATGAGGAGTAGGAGGTGTTTGGAACAGGCAGCAGCCTCAAATCTTTAGAAGTATGAGATGAACCCCAAAAACTTGGAAAGGTGGATCTCACACGTACCAACACAGACTATCCCGCAATTTAATTGTTTATACCCAAAGGTTTTTATTAAATAGCGGAATAGAAAATATGATCAAAAAAAGTGTATGTATCTCACACGTACAGAACCACACTAGGCCCCAATTACTATTTTTTGTACCCCTAAAAGGCAGGATGAGGAGTAGGAGGAGTTTGGAACAGGCAGCACCCTCAAATCTTCAGAAGTATGAAATGAACCCCAAAAATTGGAAAGGTGTATCTCACACGTACCAACACAGAATATCCCGCAATTTAATTGTTTATACCCAAAGGTTTTTATTGAATAGCGGAATAGAAAATATGATCAAAAAAAGTGTATGTATCTCACACGTACAGAACCACACTAGGCCCCAATTACTATTTGTTGTACCCCTAAAAGGCAGGATGAGGAGTAGGAGGAGTTTGGAACAGGCAGCACCCTCAAATCTTCAGAAGTATGAGATGAACCCCAAAAACTTGGAAAGGTGGATCTCACATGTACCAACAAAGACTATCCCGCAATTTAATTGTTTATACCCAAAGGTTTTTATTGAATAGTGGAATAGAAAATATGATCAAAAAAAGTGTATGTATCTCACACGTACAGAACCACACTAGGCCCCAATTACTATTTTTTCTACCCCTAAAAGGCAGGATGAGGAGTAGGAGGAGTACGGAACAGGCAGCACCCTCAAATCCTCAGAAATATGAGATGAACCCCAAAAATTGGAAAGGTGTATCTCACACGTACAAACACAGACTATCCCGCAATTTAATTGTTTATACCCAAAGGTTTTTATTGAATAGCGGAATAGAAAATATGATCAAAAAAAGTGTATGTATCTCACACGTACAGAAACACACTAGGCCCCAATTACTATTTTTTGTACCCCTAAAAGGCAGGATGAGGAGTAGGAGGAGTACGGAACAGGCAGCACCCTCAAATCTTCAGAAGTATGAGATGAACCCCAAAAACTTGGAAAGGTGGATCTCACACGTACCAACACAGACTATCCCGCAATTTAATTGTTTATACCCAAAGGTTTTTATTGAATAGCGGAATAGAAAATATGATCAAAAAAAGTGTATGTATCTCACACGTACAGAACCACACTAGGCCCCAATTACTATTTTTTGTACCCCTAAAAGGCAGGATGAGGAGTTGGAGGAGTTTGGAACAGGCAGCACCCTCAAATCTTCAGAAATATGAGATGAACCCCAAAAACTTGGAAAGGTGTATCTCACACGTACCAACACAGACTATCCCGCAATTTAATTGTTTATACCCAAAGGTTTTTATTGAATAGCGGAATAGAAAATATGATCAAAAAAAGTGTATGTATCTCACACGTACAGAACCACACTAGGCCCCAATTACTATTTTTTGTACCCCTAAAAGGCAGGATGAGGAGTAGGAGGAGTTTAGAACAGGCAGCACCCTCAAATCTTCAAAAGTATGAGATGAACCCCAAAAATTGGAAAGGTGTATCTCACACGTACCAACACAGACTATCCTGCAATTTAATTGTTTATACCCAAAGGTTTTTATTGAATAGCGGAATAGAAAATATGATCAAAAAAAGTGTATGTATCTCACATGTACAGAACCACACTAGGCCCCAATTACTATTTGTTGTACCCCTAAAAGGCAGAATGAGGAGTAGGAGGTGTTTGGAACAGGCAGCAGCCTCAAATCTTTAGAAGTATGAGATGAACCCCAAAAACTTGGAAAGGTGGATCTCACACGTACCAACACAGACTATGCCGCAATTTAATTGTTTATACCCAAAGGTTTTTATTGAATAGCGGAATAGAAAATATGATCAAAAAAAGTGTATGTATCTCACACGTACAGAACCACACTAGGCCCCAATTACTATTTTTTGTACCCCTAAAAGGCAGGATGAGGAGTAGGAGGAGTACGGAACAGGCAGCACCCTCAAATCCTCAGAAATATGAAATGAACCCCAAAAATTGGAAAGGTGTATCTCACACGTACCAACACAGACTATCCCGCAATTTAATTGTTTATACCCAAAGGTTTTTATTGAATAGCGGAATAGAAAATATGATCAAAAAAAGTGTATGTATCTCACACGTACAGAACCACACTAGGCCCCAATTACTATTTGTTGTACCCCTAAAAGGCAGAATGAGGAGTAGGAGGTGTTTGGAACAGGCAGCAGCCTCAAATCTTTAGAAGTATGAGATGAACCCCAAAAACTTGGAAAGGTGGATCTCACACGTACCAACACAGACTATCCCGCAATTTAATTGTTTATACCCAAAGGTTTTTATTAAATAGCGGAATAGAAAATATGATCAAAAAAAGTGTATGTATCTCACACGTACAGAACCACACTAGGCCCCAATTACTATTTTTTGTACCCCTAAAAGGCAGGATGAGGAGTAGGAGGAGTTTGGAACAGGCAGCACCCTCAAATCTTCAGAAGTATGAAATGAACCCCAAAAATTGGAAAGGTGTATCTCACACGTACCAACACAGACTATCCCGCAATTTAATTGTTTATACCCAAAGGTTTTTATTGAATAGCGGAATAGAAAATATGATCAAAAAAAGTGTATGTATCTCACACGTACAGAACCACACTAGGCCCCAATTACTATTTGTTGTACCCCTAAAAGGCAGGATGAGGAGTAGGAGGAGTTTGGAACAGGCAGCACCCTCAAATCTTCAGAAGTATGAGATGAACCCCAAAAACTTGGAAAGGTGGATCTCACATGTACCAACACAGACTATCCCGCAATTTAATTGTTTATACCCAAAGGTTTTTATTGAATAGTGGAATAGAAAATATGATCAAAAAAAGTGTATGTATCTCACACGTACAGAACCACACTAGGCCCCAATTACTATTTTTTCTACCCCTAAAAGGCAGGATGAGGAGTAGGAGGAGTACGGAACAGGCAGCACCCTCAAATCCTCAGAAATATGAGATGAACCCCAAAAATTGGAAAGGTGTATCTCACACGTACAAACACAGACTATCCCGCAATTTAATTGTTTATACCCAAAGGTTTTTATTGAATAGCGGAATAGAAAATATGATCAAAAAAAGTGTATGTATCTCACACGTACAGAACCACACTAGGCCCCAATTACTATTTTTTGTACCCCTAAAAGGCAGGATGAGGAGTAGGAGGAGTTTGGAACAGGCAGCACCCTCAAATCTTCAGAAGTATGAGATGAACCCCAAAAACTTGGAAAGGTGGATCTCACACGTACCAACACAGACTATCCCGCAATTTAATTGTTTATACCCAAAGGTTTTTATTGAATAGCGGAATAGAAAATATGATCAAAAAAAGTGTATGTATCTCACACGTACAGAACCACACTAGGCCCCAATTACTATTTTTTGTACCCCTAAAAGGCAGGATGAGGAGTAGGAGGAGTTTGGAACAGGCAGCACCCTCAAATCTTCAGAAGTATGAGATGAACCCCAAAAACTTGGAAAGGTGTATCTCACACGTACCAACACAGACTATCCCGCAATTTTATTGTTTATACCCAAAGGTTTTTATTGAATAGCGGAATAGAAAATATGATCAAAAAAGTGTATGTATCTCACAAGTACAGAACCACAATAGGCCCCAATTACTATTTTTTGTACCCCTAAAAGGCAGGATGAGGAGTAGGAGGAGTTTGGAACAGGCAGCACCCTCAAATCTTCAGAAGTATGAGATGAACCCCAAAAATTGGAAAGGTGTATCTCACACGTACCAACACATACTATCCTGCAATTTAATTGTTTATACCCAAAGGTTTTTATTGAATAGCGGAATAGAAAATATGATCAAAAAAAGTGTATGTATCTCACACATACAGAACCACACTAGGCCCCAATTACTATTTTTTCTACCCCTAAAAGGCAGGATGAGGAGTAGGAGGAGTTTGGAACAGGCAGCACCCTCAAATCTTCAGAAGTATAAGATGAACCCCAAAAATTGGAAAGGTGGATCTCACACGTACCAACACAGACTATCCCGCAATTTAATTGTTTATACCCAAAGGTTTTTATTGAATAGCGGAATAGAAAATATGATCAAAAAAAGTGTATGTATCTCACACGTACAGAACCACACTAGGCCCCAATTACTATTTGTTGTACCCCTAAAAGGCAGGATGAGGAGTAGGAGGAGTTTGGAACAGGCAGCAGCCTCAAATCTTCAGAAGTATGAGATGAACCCCAAAAACTTGGAAAGGTGGATCTCACACGTACAAACACAGACTATCCCGCAATTTAATTGTTTATACCCAAAGGTTTTTATTGAATAGCGGAATAGAAAATATGATCAAAAAAAGTGTATGTATCTCACACGTACAGAACCACACTAGGCCCCAATTACTATTTGTTGTACCCCTAAAAGGCAGGATGAGGAGTAGGAGGAGTTTGGAACAGGCAGCAGCCTCAAATCTTCAGAAGTATGAGATGAACCCCAAAAACTTGGAAAGGTGGATCTCACACGTACAAACACAGACTATCCCGCAATTTAATTGTTTATACCCAAAGGTTTTTATTGAATAGCGGAATAGAAAATATGATCAAAAAAAGTGTATGTATCTCACACGTACAGAACCACACTAGGCCCCAATTACTATTTTTTGTACCCCTAAAAGGCAGGATGAGGAGTAGGAGGAGTTTAGAACAGGCAGCACCCTCAAATCTTCAGAAGTATGAGATGAACCCCAAAAATTGGAAAGGTGTATCTCACACGTACCAACGCAGACTATCCTGCAATTTAATTGTTTATACCCAAAGGTTTTTATTGAATAGCGGAATAGAAAATATGATCAAAAAAAGTGTATGTATCTCACATGTACAGAACCACACTAGGCCCCAATTACTATTTGTTGTACCCCTAAAAGGCAGAATGAGGAGTAGGAGGTGTTTGGAACAGGCAGCAGCCTCAAATCTTTAGAAGTATGAGATGAACCCCAAAAACTTGGAAAGGTGGATCTCACACGTACCAACACAGACTATGCCGCAATTTAATTGTTTATACCCAAAGGTTTTTATTGAATAGCGGAATAGAAAATATGATCAAAAAAAGTGTATGTATCTCACACGTACAGAACCACACTAGGCCCCAATTACTATTTTTTGTACCCCTAAAAGGCAGGATGAGGAGTAGGAGGAGTACGGAACAGGCAGCACCCTCAAATCCTCAGAAATATGAAATGAACCCCAAAAATTGGAAAGGTGTATCTCACACGTACCAACACAGACTATCCCGCAATTTAATTGTTTATACCCAAAGGTTTTTATTGAATAGCGGAATAGAAAATATGATCAAAAAAAGTGTATGTATCTCACACGTACAGAACCACACTAGGCCCCAATTACTATTTGTTGTACCCCTAAAAGGCAGAATGAGGAGTAGGAGGTGTTTGGAACAGGCAGCAGCCTCAAATCTTTAGAAGTATGAGATGAACCCCAAAAACTTGGAAAGGTGGATCTCACACGTACCAACACAGACTATCCCGCAATTTAATTGTTTATACCCAAAGGTTTTTATTGAATAGCGGAATAGAAAATATGATCAAAAAAAGTGTATGTATCTCACACGTACAGAACCACACTAGGCCCCAATTACTATTTGTTGTACCCCTAAAAGGCAGGATGAGGAGTAGGAGGAGTTTGGAACAGGCAGCACCCTCAAATCTTCAGAAGTATGAGATGAACCCCAAAAACTTGGAAAGGTGGATCTCACATGTACCAACACAGACTATCCCGCAATTTAATTGTTTATACCCAAAGGTTTTTATTGAATAGTGGAATAGAAAATATGATCAAAAAAAGTGTATGTATCTCACACGTACAGAACCACACTAGGCCCCAATTACTATTTTTTGTACCCCTAAAAGGCAGGATGAGGAGTAGGAGGAGTTTAGAACAGGCAGCACCCTCAAATCTTCAGAAGTATGAGATGAACCCCAAAAATTGGAAAGGTGTATCTCACACGTACCAACGCAGACTATCCTGCAATTTAATTGTTTATACCCAAAGGTTTTTATTGAATAGCGGAATAGAAAATATGATCAAAAAAAGTGTATGTATCTCACATGTACAGAACCACACTAGGCCCCAATTACTATTTGTTGTACCCCTAAAAGGCAGAATGAGGAGTAGGAGGTGTTTGGAACAGGCAGCAGCCTCAAATCTTTAGAAGTATGAGATGAACCCCAAAAACTTGGAAAGGTGGATCTCACACGTACCAACACAGACTATGCCGCAATTTAATTGTTTATACCCAAAGGTTTTTATTGAATAGCGGAATAGAAAATATGATCAAAAAAAGTGTATGTATCTCACACGTACAGAACCACACTAGGCCCCAATTACTATTTTTTGTACCCCTAAAAGGCAGGATGAGGAGTAGGAGGAGTACGGAACAGGCAGCACCCTCAAATCCTCAGAAATATGAAATGAACCCCAAAAATTGGAAAGGTGTATCTCACACGTACCAACACAGACTATCCCGCAATTTAATTGTTTATACCCAAAGGTTTTTATTGAATAGCGGAATAGAAAATATGATCAAAAAAAGTGTATGTATCTCACACGTACAGAACCACACTAGGCCCCAATTACTATTTGTTGTACCCCTAAAAGGCAGAATGAGGAGTAGGAGGTGTTTGGAACAGGCAGCAGCCTCAAATCTTTAGAAGTATGAGATGAACCCCAAAAACTTGGAAAGGTGGATCTCACACGTACCAACACAGACTATCCCGCAATTTAATTGTTTATACCCAAAGGTTTTTATTGAATAGCGGAATAGAAAATATGATCAAAAAAAGTGTATGTATCTCACACGTACAGAACCACACTAGGCCCCAATTACTATTTGTTGTACCCCTAAAAGGCAGGATGAGGAGTAGGAGGAGTTTGGAACAGGCAGCACCCTCAAATCTTCAGAAGTATGAGATGAACCCCAAAAACTTGGAAAGGTGGATCTCACATGTACCAACACAGACTATCCCGCAATTTAATTGTTTATACCCAAAGGTTTTTATTGAATAGTGGAATAGAAAATATGATCAAAAAAAGTGTATGTATCTCACACGTACAGAACCACACTAGGCCCCAATTACTATTTTTTCTACCCCTAAAAGGCAGGATGAGGAGTAGGAGGAGTACGGAACAGGCAGCACCCTCAAATCCTCAGAAATATGAGATGAACCCCAAAAATTGGAAAGGTGTATCTCACACGTACAAACACAGACTATCCCGCAATTTAATTGTTTATACCCAAAGGTTTTTATTGAATAGCGGAATAGAAAATATGATCAAAAAAAGTGTATGTATCTCACACGTACAGAACCACACTAGGCCCCAATTACTATTTTTTGTACCCCTAAAAGGCAGGATGAGGAGTAGGAGGAGTTTGGAACAGGCAGCACCCTCAAATCTTCAGAAGTATGAGATGAACCCCAAAAACTTGGAAAGGTGGATCTCACACGTACCAACACAGACTATCCCGCAATTTAATTGTTTATACCCAAAGGTTTTTATTGAATAGCGGAATAGAAAATATGATCAAAAAAAGTGTATGTATCTCACACGTACAGAACCACACTAGGCCCCAATTACTATTTTTTGTACCCCTAAAAGGCAGGATGAGGAGTAGGAGGAGTTTGGAACAGGCAGCACCCTCAAATCTTCAGAAGTATGAGATGAACCCCAAAAACTTGGAAAGGTGTATCTCACACGTACCAACACAGACTATCCCGCAATTTTATTGTTTATACCCAAAGGTTTTTATTGAATAGCGGAATAGAAAATATGATCAAAAAAGTGTATGTATCTCACAAGTACAGAACCACAATAGGCCCCAATTACTATTTTTTGTACCCCTAAAAGGCAGGATGAGGAGTAGGAGGAGTTTGGAACAGGCAGCACCCTCAAATCTTCAGAAGTATGAGATGAACCCCAAAAATTGGAAAGGTGTATCTCACACGTACCAACACATACTATCCTGCAATTTAATTGTTTATACCCAAAGGTTTTTATTGAATAGCGGAATAGAAAATATGATCAAAAAAAGTGTATGTATCTCACACATACAGAACCACACTAGGCCCCAATTACTATTTTTTCTACCCCTAAAAGGCAGGATGAGGAGTAGGAGGAGTTTGGAACAGGCAGCACCCTCAAATCTTCAGAAGTATAAGATGAACCCCAAAAATTGGAAAGGTGGATCTCACACGTACCAACACAGACTATCCCGCAATTTAATTGTTTATACCCAAAGGTTTTTATTGAATAGCGGAATAGAAAATATGATCAAAAAAAGTGTATGTATCTCACACGTACAGAACCACACTAGTCCCCAATTACTATTTGTTGTACCCCTAAAAGGCAGGATGAGGAGTAGGAGGAGTTTGGAACAGGCAGCAGCCTCAAATCTTCAGAAGTATGAGATGAACCCCAAAAACTTGGAAAGGTGGATCTCACACGTACAAACACAGACTATCCCGCAATTTAATTGTTTATACCCAAAGGTTTTTATTGAATAGCGGAATAGAAAATATGATCAAAAAAAGTGTATGTATCTCACACGTACAGAACCACACTAGGCCCCAATTACTATTTGTTGTACCCCTAAAAGGCAGGATGAGGAGTAGGAGGAGTTTGGAACAGGCAGCAGCCTCAAATCTTCAGAAGTATGAGATGAACCCCAAAAACTTGGAAAGGTGGATCTCACACGTACAAACACAGACTATCCCGCAATTTAATTGTTTATACCCAAAGGTTTTTATTGAATAGCGGAATAGAAAATATGATCAAAAAAAGTGTATGTATCTCACACGTACAGAACCACACTAGGCCCCAATTACTATTTTTTGTACCCCTAAAAGGCAGGATGGGGAGTAGGAGGAGTTTGGTAGAGGCAGCACCCTCAAATCTTCAGAAGTATGAGATGAACCCCAAAAACTTGGAAAGGTGGATCTCACACGTACCAACACAGACTATCCCGCAATTTAATTGTTTATACCCAAAGGTCTTTATTGAATAGAGAAATAGAAAATATGATCAAAAAAAGTGTATGTATCTCACACGTACAGAACCACACTAGGCCCCAATTACTATTTTTTGTACCCCTAAAAGGCAGGATGAGGAGTAGGAGGAGTTTGGAAAAGGCAGCACCCTCAAATCTTCAGAAGTATGAAATGAACCCCAAAAATTGGAAAGGTGTATCTCACACGTACCAACACAGACTATCCCGCAATTTAATTGTTTATACCCAAAGGTTTTTATTGAATAGCGGAATAGAAAATATGATCAAAAAAAGTGTATGTATCTCACACGTACAGAAACACACTAGGCCCCAATTACTATTTTTTGTACCCCTAAAAGGCAGGATGAGGAGTAGGAGGAGTACGGAACAGGCAGCACCCTCAAATCCTCAGAAATATGAGATGAACCCCAAAAATTGGAAAGGTGTATCTCACACGTACCAACACAGACTATCCTGCAATTTAATTGTTTACACCCAAAGGTTTTTATTGAATAGCGGAATAGAAAATATGATCAAAAAAAGTGTATGTATCTCACACGTACAGAACCACACTAGGCCCCAATTACTATTTTTTGTACCCCTAAAAGGCAGGATGAGGAGTAGGAGGAGTTTGGAACAGGCAGCACCCTCAAATCTTCAGAAGTATGAGATGAACCCCAAAAACTTGGAAAGGTGGATCTCACACGTACCAACACAGACTATCCCGCAATTTAATTGTTTATACCCATAGGTTTTTATTGAATCGCGGAATAGAAAATATGATCAAAAAAAGTGTATGTATCTCACACGTACAGAACCACACTAGGCCCCAATTACTATTTGTTGTACCCCTAAAAGGCAGGATGAGGAGTAGGAGGAGTTTGGAACAGGCAGCACCCTCAAATCTTCAGAAGTATGAAATGAACCCCAAAAATTGGAAAGGTGTATCTCACACGTACCAACACAGACTATCCCGCAATTTAATTGTTTATACCCAAAGGTTTTTATTGAATAGCGGAATAGAAAATATGATCAAAAAAAGTGTATGTATCTCACACGTACAGAACCACACTAGGCCCCAATTACTATTTTTTGTACCCCTAAAAGGCAGGATGAGGAGTAGGAGGAGTTTGGAACAGGCAGCACCCTCAAATCTTCAGAAGTATGAAATGAACCCCAAAAATTGGAAAGGTGTATCTCACACGTACCAACACAGACTATCCCGCAATTTAATTGTTTATACCCAAAGGTTTTTATTGAATAGCGGAATAGAAAATATGATCAAAAAAAGTGTATGTATCTCACACGTACAGAACCACACTAGGCCCCAATTACTATTTGTTGTACCCCTAAAAGGCAGGATGAGGAGTAGGAGGAGTTTGGAACAGGCAGCACCCTCAAATCTTCAGAAGTATGAGATGAACCCCAAAAACTTGGAAAGGTGGATCTCACATGTACCAACACAGACTATCCCGCAATTTAATTGTTTATACCCAAAGGTTTTTATTGAATAGCGGAATAGAAAATATGATCAAAAAAAGTGTATGTATCTCACACGTACAGAACCACACTGGGCCCCAATTACTATTTTTTGTACCCCTAAAAGGCAGGATGAGGAGTAGGAGGAGTACGGAACAGGCAGCACCCTCAAATCCTCAGAAATATGAGATGAACCCCAAAAATTGGAAAGGTGTATCTCACACGTACAAACACAGACTATCCCGCAATTTAATTGTTTATACCCAAAGGTTTTTATTGAATAGCGGAATAGAAAATATGATCAAAAAAAGTGTATGTATCTCACACGTACAGAACCACATTAGGCCCCAATTACAATTGTTTGTACCCCTAAAAGGCAGGATGAGGAGTAGGAGGAGTTTGGAACCGGCAGCACCCTCAAATCTTCAGAAGTATGAGATGAACCCCAAAAGCTTGGAAAGGTGTATCTCACACGTACCAACACAGACTATCCCGCAATTTAATTGTTTATACCCAAAGGTTTTTATTGAATAGCGGAATAGAAAATATGATCAAAAAAAGTGTATGTATCTCACACGTACAGAACCACACTAGGCCCCAATTACTATTTTTTGTACCCCTAAAAGGCAGGATGAGGAGTAGGAGGAGTTTGGAACAGGCAGCACCCTCAAATCTTCAGAAGTATGAAATGAACCCCAAAAATTGGAAAGGTGTATCTCACACGTACCAACACAGACTATCCCGCAATTTAATTGTTTATACCCAAAGGTTTTTATTGAATAGCGGAATAGAAAATATGATCAAAAAAAGTGTATGTATCTCACACGTACAGAACCACACTAGGCCCCAATTACTATTTTTTGTACCCCTAAAAGGCAGGATGAGGAGTAGGAGGAGTTTGGAACAGGCAGCACCCTCAAATCTTCAGAAGTATGAAATGAACCCCAAAAATTGGAAAGGTGTATCTCACACGTACCAACACAGACTATCCCGCAATTTAATTGTTTATACCCAAAGGTTTTTATTGAATAGCGGAATAGAAAATATGATCAAAAAAAGTGTATGTATCTCACACGTACAGAACCACACTAGGCCCCAATTACTATTTGTTGTACCCCTAAAAGGCAGGATGAGGAGTAGGAGGAGTTTGGAACAGGCAGCACCCTCAAATCTTCAGAAGTATGAGATGAACCCCAAAAACTTGGAAAGGTGGATCTCACATGTACCAACACAGACTATCCCGCAATTTAATTGTTTATACCCAAAGGTTTTTATTGAATAGCGGAATAGAAAATATGATCAAAAAAAGTGTATGTATCTCACACGTACAGAACCACACTAGGCCCCAATTACTATTTTTTGTACCCCTAAAAGGCAGGATGAGGAGTAGGAGGAGTACGGAACAGGCAGCACCCTCAAATCCTCAGAAATATGAGATGAACCCCAAAAATTGGAAAGGTGTATCTCACACGTACAAACACAGACTATCCCGCAATTTAATTGTTTATACCCAAAGGTTTTTATTGAATAGCGGAATAGAAAATATGATCAAAAAAAGTGTATGTATCTCACACGTACAGAACCACATTAGGCCCCAATTACAATTTTTTGTACCCCTAAAAGGCAGGATGAGGAGTAGGAGGAGTTTGGAACCGGCAGCACCCTCAAATATTCAGAAGTATGAGATGAACCCCAAAAGCTTGGAAAGGTGTATCTCACACGTACCAACACAGACTATCCCGCAATTTAATTGTTTATACCCAAAGGTTTTTATTGAATAGCGGAATAGAAAATATGATCAAAAAAAGTGTATGTATCTCACACGTACAGAACCACACTAGGCCCCAATTACTATTTTTTGTACCCCTAAAAGGCAGGATGAGGAGTAGGAGGAGTTTGGAACAGGCAGCACCCTCAAATCTTCAGAAGTATGAGATGAACCCCAAAAATTGGAAAGGTGTATCTCACACGTACCAACACAGACTATCCCGCAATTTAATTGTTTATACCCAAAGGTTTTTATTGAATAGCGGAATAGAAAATATGATCAAAAAAAGTGTATGTATCTCACACGTACAGAACCACACTAGGCCCCAATTACTATTTTTTGTACCCCTAAAAGGCAGGATGAGGAGTAGGAGGAGTTGGGAACAGGCAGCACCCTCAAATCTTCAGAAGTATGAGATGAACCCTAAAAACTTGGAAAGGTGGATCTCACATGTACCAACACAGACTATCCCGCAATTTAATTGTTTATACCCAAAGGTTTTTATTGAATAGCGGAATAGAAAATATGATCAAAAAAAGTGTATGTATCTCACATGTACAGAACCACACTAGGCCCCAATTACTATTTGTTGTACCCCTAAAAGGCAGGATGAGGAGTAAGAGGAGTTTGGAACAGGCAGCACCCTCAAATCTTCAGAAGTATGAGATGAACTCCAAAAACTTGGAAAGGTGGATCTCACACGTACCAACACACACTATCCCGCAATTTATTTGTTTATACCCAAAGGTTTTTATTGAATAGCGGAATAGAAAATATGATCAAAAAAAGTGTATGTATCTCACATGTAAAGAACCACACTAGGCCCCAATTACTATTTGTTGTACCCCTAAAAGGCAGGATGAGGAGTAAGAGGAGTTTGGAACAGGCAGCACCCTCAAATCTTCAGAAGTATGAGATGAACCCCAAAAACTTGGAAAGGTGGATCTCACACGTACAAACACAGACTATCCCGCAATTTAATTGTTTATACCCAAAGGTTTTTATTGAATAGCGGAATAGAAAATATGATCAAAAAAAGTGTATGTATCTCACACGTACAGAACCACACTAGGCCCCAATTACTATTTGTTGTACCCCTAAAAGGCAGGATGAGGAGTAGGAGGAGTTTGGAACAGGCAGCAGCCTCAAATCTTCAGAAGTATGAGATGAACCCCAAAAACTTGGAAAGGTGGATCTCACACGTACAAACACAGACTATCCCGCAATTTAATTGTTTATACCCAAAGGTTTTTATTGAATAGCGGAATAGAAAATATGATCAAAAAAAGTGTATGTATCTCACACGTACAGAACCACACTAGGCCCCAATTACTATTTTTTGTACCCCTAAAAGGCAGGATGGGGAGTAGGAGGAGTTTGGTAGAGGCAGCACCCTCAAATCTTCAGAAGTATGAGATGAACCCCAAAAACTTGGAAAGGTGGATCTCACACGTACCAACACAGACTATCCCGCAATTTAATTGTTTATACCCAAAGGTCTTTATTGAATAGAGAAATAGAAAATATGATCAAAAAAAGTGTATGTATCTCACACGTACAGAAACCCACTAGGCCCCAATTACTATTTTTTGTACCCCTAAAAGGCAGGATGAGGAGTAGGAGGAGTTTGGAAAAGGCAGCACCCTCAAATCTTCAGAAGTATGAAATGAACCCCAAAAATTGGAAAGGTGTATCTCACACGTACCAACACAGACTATCCCGCAATTTAATTGTTTATACCCAAAGGTTTTTATTGAATAGCGGAATAGAAAATATGATCAAAAAAAATGTATGTATCTCACACGTACAGAAACCCACTAGGCCCCAATTACTATTTGTTGTACCCCTAAAAGGCAGGATGAGGAGTAGGAGGAGTTTGGAACAGGCAGCACCCTCAAATCTTCAGAAGTATGAGATGAACCCCAAAAACTTGGAAAGGTGGATCTCACACGTACCAACACAGACTATCCCGCAATTTAATTGTTTATACCCAAAGGTTTTTATTAAATAGCGGAATAGAAAATATGATCAAAAAAAGTGTATGTATCTCACACGTACAGAACCACACTAGGCCCCAATTACTATTTTTTGTACCCCTAAAAGGCAGGATGAGGAGTAGGAGGAGTTTGGAACAGGCAGCACCCTCAAATCTTCAGAAGTATGAAATGAACCCCAAAAATTGGAAAGGTGTATCTCACACGTACCAACACAGACTATCCCGCAATTTAATTGTTTATACCCAAAGGTTTTTATTGAATAGCGGAATAGAAAATATGATCAAAAAAAGTGTATGTATCTCACACGTACAGAACCACACTAGGCCCCAATTACTATTTGTTGTACCCCTAAAAGGCAGGATGAGGAGTAGGAGGAGTTTGGAACAGGCAGCACCCTCAAATCTTCAGAAGTATGAGATGAACCCCAAAAACTTGGAAAGGTGGATCTCACATGTACCAACACAGACTATCCCGCAATTTAATTGTTTATACCCAAAGGTTTTTATTGAATAGCGGAATAGAAAATATGATCAAAAAAAGTGTATGTATCTCACACGTACAGAACCACACTAGGCCCCAATTACTATTTTTTGTACCCCTAAAAGGCAGGATGAGGAGTAGGAGGAGTACGGAACAGGCAGCACCCTCAAATCCTCAGAAATATGAGATGAACCCCAAAAATTGGAAAGGTGTATCTCACACGTACAAACACAGACTATCCCGCAATTTAATTGTTTATACCCAAAGGTTTTTATTGAATAGCGGAATAGAAAATATGATCAAAAAAAGTGTATGTATCTCACACGTACAGAACCACATTAGGCCCCAATTACTATTTTTTGTACCCCTAAAAGGCAGGATGAGGAGTAGGAGGAGTTTGGAACTGGCAGCACCCTCAAATCTTCAGAAGTATGAGATGAACCCCAAAAGCTTGGAAAGGTGTATCTCACACGTACCAACACAGACTATCCCGCAATTTAATTGTTTATACCCAAAGGTTTTTATTGAATAGCGGAATAGAAAATATGATCAAAAAAAGTGTATGTATCTCACACGTACAGAACCACACTAGGCCCCAATTACTATTTTTTGTACCCCTAAAAGGCAGGATGAGGAGTAGGAGGAGTTTGGAACAGGCAGCACCCTCAAATCTTCAGAAGTATGAGATGAACCCCAAAAATTGGAAAGGTGTATCTCACACGTACCAACACAGACTATCCCGCAATTTAGTTGTTTATACCCAAAGGTTTTTATTGAATAGCGGAATAGAAAATATGATCAAAAAAAGTGTATGTATCTCACACGTACAGAACCACACTAGGCCCCAATTACTATTTGTTGTACCCCTAAAAGGCAGAATGAGGAGTAGGAGGTGTTTGGAACAGGCAGCACCCTCAAATCTTTAGAAGTATGAGATGAACCCCAAAAACTTGGAAAGGTGGATCTCACACGTACCAACACAGACTATCCCGCAATTTAATTGTTTATACCCAAAGGTTTTTATTGAATAGCGGAATAGAAAATATGATCAAAAAAAATGTATGTATCTCACACGTACAGAAACACACTAGGCCCCAATTACTATTTTTTGTACCCCTAAAAGGCAGGATGAGGAGTAGGAGGAGTACGGAACAGGCAGCACCCTCAAATCCTCAGAAATATGAGATGAACCCCAAAAATTGGAAAGGTGTATCTCACACGTACCAACACAGACTATCCCGCAATTTAATTGTTTATACCCAAAGGTTTTTATTGAATAGCGGAATAGAAAATATGATCAAAAAAAGTGTATGTATCTCACACGTACAGAACCACACTAGGCCCCAATTACTATTTTTTGTACCCCTAAAAGGCAGGATGAGGAGTAGGAGGAGTTGGGAACAGGCAGCACCCTCAAATCTTCAGAAGTATGAGATGAACCCTAAAAACTTGGAAAGGTGGATCTCACATGTACCAACACAGACTATCCCGCAATTTAATTGTTTATACCCAAAGGTTTTTATTGAATAGCGGAATAGAAAATATGATCAAAAAAAGTGTATGTATCTCACACGTACAGAACCACACTAGGCCCCAATTACTATTTGTTGTACCCCTAAAAGGCAGGATGAGGAGTAAGAGGAGTTTGGAACAGGCAGCACCCTCAAATCTTCAGAAGTATGAGATGAACCCCAAAAACTTGGAAAGGTGGATCTCACACGTACCAACACAGACTATCCCGCAATTTAATTGTTTATACCCAAAGGTTTTTATTGAATAGCGGAATAGAAAATATGATCAAAAAAAGTGTATGTATCTCACACGTACAGAACCACACTAGGCCCCAATTACTATTTTTTGTACCCCTAAAAGGCAGGATGAGGAGTTGGAGGAGTTTGGAACAGGCAGCACCCTCAAATCTTCAGAAATATGAGATGAACCCCAAAAACTTGGAAAGGTGTATCTCACACGTACCAACACAGACTATCCCGCAATTTAATTGTTTATACCCAAAGGTTTTTATTGAATAGCGGAATAGAAAATATGATCAAAAAAAGTGTATGTATCTCACACGTACAGAACCACACTAGGCCCCAATTACTATTTTTTGTACCCCTAAAAGGCAGGATGAGGAGTAGGAGGAGTTTAGAACAGGCAGCACCCTCAAATCTTCAGAAGTATGAGATGAACCCCAAAAATTGGAAAGGTGTATCTCACACGTACCAACACAGACTATCCTGCAATTTAATTGTTTATACCCAAAGGTTTTTATTGAATAGCGGAATAGAAAATATGATCAAAAAAAGTGTATGTATCTCACACGTACAGAACCACACTAGGCCCCAATTACTATTTTTTGTACCCCTAAAAGGCAGGATGAGGAGTTGGAGGAGTTTGGAACAGGCAGCACCCTCAAATCTTCAGAAATATGAGATGAACCCCAAAAACTTGGAAAGGTGTATCTCACACGTACCAACACAGACTATCCCGCAATTTAATTGTTTATACCCAAAGGTTTTTATTGAATAGCGGAATAGAAAATATGATCAAAAAAAGTGTATGTATCTCACACGTACAGAACCACACTAGGCCCCAATTACTATTTTTTGTACCCCTAAAAGGCAGGATGAGGAGTAGGAGGAGTTTAGAACAGGCAGCACCCTCAAATCTTCAGAAGTATGAGATGAACCCCAAAAATTGGAAAGGTGTATCTCACACGTACCAACACAGACTATCCTGCAATTTAATTGTTTATACCCAAAGGTTTTTATTGAATAGCGGAATAGAAAATATGATCAAAAAAAGTGTATGTATCTCACATGTACAGAACCACACTAGGCCCCAATTACTATTTGTTGTACCCCTAAAAGGCAGAATGAGGAGTAGGAGGTGTTTGGAACAGGCTGCAGCCTCAAATCTTTAGAAGTATGAGATGAACCCCAAAAACTTGGAAAGGTGGATCTCACACGTACCAACACAGACTATGCCGCAATTTAATTGTTTATACCCAAAGGTTTTTATTGAATAGCGGAATAGAAAATATGATCAAAAAAAGTGTATGTATCTCACACGTACAGAACCACACTAGGCCCCAATTACTATTTTTTGTACCCCTAAAAGGCAGGATGAGGAGTAGGAGGAGTACGGAACAGGCAGCACCCTCAAATCCTCAGAAATATGAGATGAACCAAAAAAATTGGAAAGGTGTATCTCACACGTACCAACACAGACTATCCCGCAATTTAATTGTTTATACCCAAAGGTTTTTATTGAATAGCGGAATAGAAAATATGATCAAAAAAAGTGTATGTATCTCACACGTACAGAACCACACTAGGCCCCAATTACTATTTGTTGTACCCCTAAAAGGCAGAATGAGGAGTAGGAGGTGTTTGGAACAGGCAGCAGCCTCAAATCTTTAGAAGTATGAGATGAACCCCAAAAACTTGGAAAGGTGGATCTCACACGTACCAACACAGACTATCCCGCAATTTAATTGTTTATACCCAAAGGTTTTTATTAAATAGCGGAATAGAAAATATGATCAAAAAAAGTGTATGTATCTCACACATACAGAACCACACTAGGCCCCAATTACTATTTTTTGTACCCCTAAAAGGCAGGATGAGGAGTAGGAGGAGTTTGGAACAGGCAGCACCCTCAAATCTTCAGAAGTATGAAATGAACCCCAAAAATTGGAAAGGTGTATCTCACACGTACCAACACAGACTATCCCGCAATTTAATTGTTTATACCCAAAGGTTTTTATTGAATAGCGGAATAGAAAATATGATCAAAAAAAGTGTATGTATCTCACACGTACAGAACCACACTAGGCCCCAATTACTATTTGTTGTACCCCTAAAAGGCAGGATGAGGAGTAGGAGGAGTTTGGAACAGGCAGCACCCTCAAATCTTCAGAAGTATGAGATGAACCCCAAAAACTTGGAAAGGTGGATCTCACATGTACCAACACAGACTATCCCGCAATTTAATTGTTTATACCCAAAGGTTTTTATTGAATAGTGGAATAGAAAATATGATCAAAAAAAGTGTATGTATCTCACACGTACAGAACCACACTAGGCCCCAATTACTATTTTTTCTACCCCTAAAAGGCAGGATGAGGAGTAGGAGGAGTACGGAACAGGCAGCACCCTCAAATCCTCAGAAATATGAGATGAACCACAAAAATTGGAAAGGTGTATCTCACACGTACAAACACAGACTATCCCGCAATTTAATTGTTTATACCCAAAGGTTTTTATTGAATAGCGGAATAGAAATTATGATCAAAAAAAGTGTATGTATCTCACACGTACAGAACCACACTAGGCCCCAATTACTATTTTTTGTACCCCTAAAAGGCAGGATGAGGAGTAGGAGGAGTTTGGAACAGGCAGCACCCTCAAATCTTCAGAAGTATGAGATGAACCCCAAAAACTTGGAAAGGTGGATCTCACACGTACCAACACAGACTATCCCGCAATTTAATTGTTTATACCCAAAGGTTTTTATTGAATAGCGGAATAGAAAATATGATCAAAAAAAGTGTATGTATCTCACACGTACAGAACCACACTAGGCCCCAATTACTATTTTTTGTACCCCTAAAAGGCAGGATGAGGAGTTGGAGGAGTTTGGAACAGGCAGCACCCTCAAATCTTCAGAAGTATGAGATGAACCCCAAAAACTTGGAAAGGTGTATCTCACACGTACCAACACAGACTATCCCGCAATTTTATTGTTTATACCCAAAGGTTTTTATTGAATAGCGGAATAGAAAATATGATCAAAAAAGTGTATGTATCTCACAAGTACAGAACCACAATAGGCCCCAATTACTATTTTTTGTACACCTAAAAGGCAGGATGAGGAGTAGGAGGAGTTTGGAACAGGAAGCACCCTCAAATCTTCAGAAGTATGAGATGAACCCCAAAAATTGGAAAGGTGTATCTCACACGTACCAACACATACTATCCTGCAATTTAATTGTTTATACCCAAAGGTTTTATTGAATAGCGGAATAGAAAATATGATCAAAAAAAGTGTATGTATCTCACACATACAGAACCACACTAGGCCCCAATTACTATTTTTTCTACCCCTAAAAGGCAGGATGAGGAGTAGGAGGAGTTTGGAACAGGCAGCACCCTCAAATCTTCAGAAGTATAAGATGAACCCCAAAAATTGGAAAGGTGGATCTCACACGTACCAACACAGACTATCCCGCAATTTAATTGTTTATACCCAAAGGTTTTTATTGAATAGCGGAATAGAAAATATGATCAAAAAAAGTGTATGTATCTCACACGTACAGAACCACACTAGGCCCCAATTACTATTTGTTGTACCCCTAAAAGGCAGGATGAGGAGTAGGAGGAGTTTGGAACAGGCAGCAGCCTCAAATCTTCAGAAGTATGAGATGAACCCCAAAAACTTGGAAAGGTGGATCTCACACGTACAAACATAGACTATCCCGCAATTTAATTGTTTATACCCAAAGGTTTTTATTGAATAGCGGAATAGAAAATATGATCAAAAAAAGTGTATGTATCTCACACGTACAGAACCACACTAGGCCCCAATTACTATTTTTTGTACCCCTAAAAGGCAGGATGGGGAGTAGGAGGAGTTTGGTAGAGGCAGCACCCTCAAATCTTCAGAAGTATGAGATGAACCCCAAAAACTTGGAAAGGTGGATCTCACACGTACCAACACAGACTATCCCGCAATTTAATTGTTTATACCCAAAGGTCTTTATTGAATAGAGAAATAGAAAATATGATCAAAAAAAGTGTATGTATCTCACACGTACAGAACCACACTAGGCCCCAATTACTATTTTTTGTACCCCTAAAAGGCAGGATGAGGAGTAGGAGGAGTTTGGAACAGGCAGCACCCTCAAATCTTCAGAAGTATGAAATGAACCCCAAAAATTGGAAAGGTGTATCTCACACGTACCAACACAGACTATCCCGCAATTTAATTGTTTATACCCAAAGGTTTTTATTGAATAGCGGAATAGAAAATATGATCAAAAAAAGTGTATGTATCTCACACGTACAGAACCACACTAGGCCCCAATTACTATTTTTTGTACCCCTAAAAGGCAGGATGAGGAGTAGGAGGAGTTTGGAACAGGCAGCACCCTCAAATCTTCAGAAGTATGAGATGAACCCCAAAAACTTGGAAAGGTGGATCTCACATGTACCAACACAGACTATCCCGCAATTTAATTGTTTATACCCATAGGTTTTTATTGAATCGCGGAATAGAAAATATGATCAAAAAAAGTGTATGTATCTCACACGTACAGAACCACACTAGGCCCCAATTACTATTTGTTGTACCCCTAAAAGGCAGGATGAGGAGTAGGAGGAGTTTGGAACAGGCAGCACCCTCAAATCTTCAGAAGTATGAGATGAACCCCAAAAACTTGGAAAGGTGGATCTCACACGTACCAACACAGACTATCCCGCAATTTAATTGTTTATACCCAAAGGTTTTTATTAAATAGCGGAATAGAAAATATGATCAAAAAAAGTGTATGTATCTCACACGTACAGAACCACACTAGGCCCCAATTACTATTTTTTGTACCCCTAAAAGGCAGGATGAGGAGTAGGAGGAGTTTGGAACAGGCAGCACCCTCAAATCTTCAGAAGTATGAAATGAACCCCAAAAATTGGAAAGGTGTATCTCACACGTACCAACACAGACTATCCCGCAATTTAATTGTTTATACCCAAAGGTTTTTATTGAATAGCGGAATAGAAAATATGATCAAAAAAAGTGTATGTATCTCACACGTACAGAACCACACTAGGCCCCAATTACTATTTGTTGTACCCCTAAAAGGCAGGATGAGGAGTAGGAGGAGTTTGGAACAGGCAGCACCCTCAAATCTTCAGAAGTATGAGATGAACCCCAAAAACTTGGAAAGGTGGATCTCACATGTACCAACACAGACTATCCCGCAATATAATTGTTTATACCCAAAGGTTTTTATTGAATAGCGGAATAGAAAATATGATCAAAAAAAGTGTATGTATCTCACACGTACAGAACCACACTAGGCCCCAATTACTATTTTTTGTACCCCTAAAAGGCAGGATGAGGAGTAGGAGGAGTTTGGAACAGGCAGCACCCTCAAATCTTCAGAAGTATGAGATGAACCCCAAAAATTGGAAAGGTGTATCTCACACGTACCAACACAGACTATCCCGCAATTTAATTGTTTATACCCAAAGGTTTTTATTGAATAGCGGAATAGAAAATATGATCAAAAAAAGTGTATGTATCTCACACGTACAGAACCACACTAGGCCCCAATTACTATTTGTTGTACCCCTAAAAGGCAGAATGAGGAGTAGGAGGTGTTTGGAACAGGCAGCACCCTCAAATCTTTAGAAGTATGAGAGGAACCCCAAAAACTTGGAAAGGTGGATCTCACACGTACCAACACAGACTATCCCGCAATTTAATTGTTTATACCCAAAGGTTTTTATTGAATAGCGGAATAGAAAATATGATCAAAAAAAGTGTATGTATCTCACACGTACAGAAACACACTAGGCCCCAATTACTATTTTTTGTACCCCTAAAAGGCAGGATGAGGAGTAGGAGGAGTACGGAAAAGGCAGCACCCTCAAATCCTCAGAAATATGAGATGAACCCCAAAAATTGGAAAGGTGTATCTCACACGTACCAACACAGACTATCCCGCAATTTAATTGTTTATACCCAAAGGTTTTTATTGAATAGCGGAATAGAAAATATGATCAAAAAAAGTGTATGTATCTCACACGTACAGAACCACACTAGGCCCCAATTACTATTTTTTGTACCCCTAAAAGGCAGGATGAGGAGTAGGAGGAGTTGGGAACAGGCAGCACCCTCAAATCTTCAGAAGTATGAGATGAACCCTAAAAACTTGGAAAGGTGGATCTCACATGTACCAACACAGACTATCCCGCAATTTAATTGTTTATACCCAAAGGTTTTTATTGAATAGCGGAATAGAAAATATGATCAAAAAAAGTGTATGTATCTCACACGTACAGAACCACACTAGGCCCCAATTACTATTTGTTGTACCCCTAAAAGGCAGGATGAGGAGTAAGAGGAGTTTGGAACAGGCAGCACCCTCAAATCTTCAGAAGTATGAGATGAACCCCAAAAATTTGGAAAGGTGGATCTCACACGTACCAACACAGACTATCCCGCAATTTAATTGTTTATACCCAAAGGTTTTTATTGAATAGCGGAATAGAAAATATGATCAAAAAAAGTGTATGTATCTCACACGTACAGAACCACACTAGGCCCCAATTACTATTTGTTGTACCCCTAAAAGGCAGGATGAGGAGTAGGAGGAGTTTGGAACAGGCAGCAGCCTCAAATCTTCAGAAGTATGAGATGAACCCCAAAAACTTGGAAAGGTGGATCTCACACGTACAAACACAGACTATCCCGCAATTTAATTGTTTATACCCAAAGGTTTTTATTGAATAGCGGAATAGAAAATATGATCAAAAAAAGTGTATGTATCTCACACGTACAGAACCACACTAGGCCCCAATTACTATTTTTTGTACCCCTAAAAGGCAGGATGGGGAGTAGGAGGAGTTTGGTACAGGCAGCACCCTCAAATCTTCAGAAGTATGAGATGAACCCCAAAAACTTGGAAAGGTGGATCTCACACGTACCAACACAGACTATCCCGCAATTTAATTGTTTATACCCAAAGGTTTTTATTGAATAGCGGAATAGAAAATATGATCAAAAAAAGTGTATGTATCTCACACGTACAGAACCACACTAGGCCCCAATTACTATTTGTTGTACCCCTAAAAGGCAGGATGAGGAGTAGGAGGAGTTTGGAACAGGCAGCACCCTCAAATCTTCAGAAGTATGAGATGAACCCCAAAAACTTGGAAAGGTGGATCTCACATGTACCAACACAGACTATCCCGCAATTTAATTGTTTATACCCAAAGGTTTTTATTGAATAGCGGAATAGAAAATATGATCAAAAAAGTGTATGTATCTCACACGTACAGAACCACACTAGGCCCCAATTACTATTTTTTGTACCCCTAAAAGGCAGGATGAGGAGTAGGAGGAGTTTGGAACAGGCAGCACCCTCAAATCTTCAGAAGTATGAGATGAACCCCAAAAATTGGAAAGGTGTATCTCACACGTACCAACACAGACTATCCCGCAATTTAATTGTTTATACCCAAAGGTTTTTATTGAATAGCGGAATAGAAAATATGATCAAAAAAAGTGTATGTATCTCACACGTACAGAACCACACTAGGCCCCAATTACTATTTGTTGTACCCCTAAAAGGCAGAATGAGGAGTAGGAGGTGTTTGGAACAGGCAGCACCCTCAAATCTTTAGAAGTATGAGAGGAACCCCAAAAACTTGGAAAGGTGGATCTCACACGTACCAACACAGACTATCCCGCAATTTAATTGTTTATACCCAAAGGTTTTTATTGAATAGCGGAATAGAAAATATGATCAAAAAAAGTGTATGTATCTCACACGTACAGAAACACACTAGGCCCCAATTACTATTTTTTGTACCCCTAAAAGGCAGGATGAGGAGTAGGAGGAGTACGGAACAGGCAGCACCCTCAAATCCTCAGAAATATGAGATGAACCCCAAAAATTGGAAAGGTGTATCTCACACGTACCAACACAGACTATCCCGCAATTTAATTGTTTATACCCAAAGGTTTTTATTGAATAGCGGAATAGAAAATATGATCAAAAAAAGTGTATGTATCTCACACGTACAGAACCACACTAGGCCCCAATTACTATTTGTTGTACCCCTAAAAGGCAGGATGAGGAGTAGGAGGAGTTTGGAACAGGCAGCAGCCTCAAATCTTCAGAAGTATGAGATGAACCCCAAAAACTTGGAAAGGTGGATCTCACACGAACAAACACAGACTATCCCGCAATTTAATTGTTTATACCCAAAGGTTTTTATTGAATAGCGGAATAGAAAATATGATCAAAAAAAGTGTATGTATCTCACACGTACAGAACCACACTAGGCCCCAATTACTATTTTTTGTACCCCTAAAAGGCAGGATGGGGAGTAGGAGGAGTTTGGTACAGGCAGCACCCTCAAATCTTCAGAAGTATGAGATGAACCCCAAAAACTTGGAAAGGTGGATCTCACACGTACCAACACAGACTATCCCACAATTTAATTGTTTATACCCAAAGGTTTTTATTGAATAGAGAAATAGAAAATATGATCAAAAAAAGTGTATGTATCTCACACGTACAGAACCACACTAGGCCCCAATTACTATTTTTTGTACCCCTAAAAGGCAGGATGAGGAGTAGGAGGAGTTTGGAACAGGCAGCACCCTCAAATCTTCAGAAGTATGAAATGAACCCCAAAAATTGGAAAGGTGTATCTCACACGTACCAACACAGACTATCCCGCAATTTAATTGTTTATACCCAAAGGTTTTTATTGAATAGCGGAATAGAAAATATGATCAAAAAAAGTGTATGTATCTCACACGTACAGAACCACACTAGGCCCCAATTCCTATTTGTTGTACCCCTAAAAGGCAGGATGAGGAGTAGGAGGAGTTTGGAACAGGCAGCAGCCTCAAATCTTTAGAAGTATGAGATGAACCCCAAAAACTTGGAAAGGTGGATCTCACACGTACCAACACAGACTATCCCGCAATTTAATTGTTTATACCCAAAGGTTTTTATTGAATAGCGGAATAGAAAATATGATCAAAAAAGTGTATGTATCTCACACGTACAGAACCACACTAGGCCCCAATTACTATTTTTTGTACCCCTAAAAGGCAGGATGAGGAGTAGGAGGAGTACGGAACAGGCAGCACCCTCAAATCCTCAGAAATATGAGATGAACCCCAAAAATTGGAAAGGTGTATCTCACACGTACCAACACAGACTATCCCGCAATTTAATTGTTTATACCCAAAGGTTTTTATTGAATAGCGGAATAGAAAATATGATCAAAAAAAGTGTATGTATCTCACACGTACAGAACCACACAAGGCCCCAATTACTATTTTTTGTACCCCTAAAAGGCAGGATGAGGAGTAGGAGGAGTTTGGTACAGGCAGCACCCTCAAATCTTCAGAAGTATGAGATGAACCCCAAAAACTTGGAAAGGTGGATCTCACACGTACCAACACAGACTATCCCACAATTTAATTGTTTATACCCAAAGGTTTTTATTGAATAGCGGAATAGAAAATATGATCAAAAAAAGTGTATGTATCTCACACGTACAGAACCACACTAGGCCCCAATTACTATTTTTTGTACCCCTAAAAGGCAGGATGAGGAGTAGGAGGAGTTTGGAACAGGCAGCACCCTCAAATCTTCAGAAGTATGAAATGAACCCCAAAAATTGGAAAGGTGTATCTCACACGTACCAACACAGACTATCCCGCAATTTAATTGTTTATACCCAAAGGTTTTTATTGAATAGCGGAATAGAAAATATGATCAAAAAAAGTGTATGTATCTCACACGTACAGAACCACACTAGGCCCCAATTCCTATTTGTTGTACCCCTAAAAGGCAGGATGAGGAGTAGGAGGAGTTTGGAACAGGCAGCAGCCTCAAATCTTTAGAAGTATGAGATGAACCCCAAAAACTTGGAAAGGTGGATCTCACACGTACCAACACAGACTATCCCGCAATTTAATTGTTTATACCCAAAGGTTTTTATTGAATAGCGGAATAGAAAATATGATCAAAAAAGTGTATGTATCTCACACGTACAGAACCACACTAGGCCCCAATTACTATTTTTTGTACCCCTAAAAGGCAGGATGAGGAGTAGGAGGAGTACGGAACAGGCAGCACCCTCAAATCCTCAGAAATATGAGATGAACCCCAAAAATTGGAAAGGTGTATCTCACACGTACCAACACAGACTATCCCGCAATTTAATTGTTTATACCCAAAGGTTTTTATTGAATAGCGGAATAGAAAATATGATCAAAAAAAGTGTATGTATCTCACACGTACAGAACCACACAAGGCCCCAATTACTATTTTTTGTACCCCTAAAAGGCAGGATGAGGAGTAGGAGGAGTTTGGAACAGGCAGCACCCTCAAATCTTCAGAAGTATGAGATGAACCCCAAAAACTTGGAAAGGTGGATCTCACACGTACCAACACAGACTATCCCGCAATTTAATTGTTTATACCCAAAGGTTTTTATTGAATAGCGGAATAGAAAATATGATCAAAAAAAGTGTATGTATCTCACACTTACAGAACCACACTAGGCCCCAATTACTATTTTTTGTACCCCTAAAAGGCAGGATGAGGAGTTGGAGGAGTTTGGAACAGGCAGCACCCTCAAATCTTCAGAAGTATGAGATGAACCCCAAAAACTTGGAAAGGTGTATCTCACACGTACCAACACAGACTATCCCGCATTTTAATTGTTTATACCCAAAGGTTTTTATTGAATAGCGGAATAGAAAATATGATCAAAAAAAGTGTATGTATCTCACACGTACAGAACCACACTAGGCCCCAATTACTATTTTTTGTACCCCTAAAAGGCAGGATGAGGAGTAGGAGGAGTTTGGAACAGGCAGCACCCTCAAATCTTCAGAAGTATGAGATGAACCCTAAAAACTTGGAAAGGTGGATCTCACACGTACCAACACAGACTATCCCGCAATTTAATTGTTTATACCCAAAGGTTTTTATTGAATAGAGGAATAGAAAATATGATCCAAAAAAGTGTATGTATCTCACACGTACAGAACCACACTAGGCCCCAATTACTATTTTTTGTACCCCTAAAAGGCAGGATGAGGAGTAGGAGGAGTTTGGAACAGGCAGCACCCTCAAATCTTCAGAAGTATGAAATGAACCCCAAAAATTGGAAAGGTGTATCTCACACGTACCAACACAGACTATCCCGCAATTTAATTGATTATACCCAAAGGTTTTTATTGAATAGCGGAAGAGAAAATATGATCAAAAAAAGTGTATGTATCTCACACGTACAGAACCACACTAGGCCCCAATTACTATTTTTTCTACCCCTAAAATACAGGATGAGGAGTAGGAGGAGTTTGGAACAGGCAGCACCCTCAAATCTTCAGAAGTATGAGATGAACCCCAAAAATTGGAAAGGTGTATCTCACACGTACCACACAGACTATCCCGCAATTTAATTGTTTATACCCAAAGGTTTTTATTGAATAGCGGAATAGAAAATATGATCAAAAAAAGTGTATGTATCTCACACGTACAGAACCACACTAGGCCCCAATTACTATTTGTTGTACCCCTAAAAGGCAGGATGAGGAGTAGGAGGAGTTTGGAACAGGCAGCAGCCTCAAATCTTCAGAAGTATGAGATGAACCCCAAAAACTTGGAAAGGTGGATCTCACACGTACAAACACAGACTATCCCGCAATTTAATTGTTTATACCCAAAGGTTTTTATTGAATAGCGGAATAGAAAATATGATCAAAAAAAGTGTATGTATCTCACACGTACAGAACCACACTAGGCCCCAATTACTATTTTTTGTACCCCTAAAAGGCAGGATGGGGAGTAGGAGGAGTTTGGTACAGGCAGCACCCTCAAATCTTCAGAAGTATGAGATGAACCCCAAAAACTTGGAAAGGTGGATCTCACACGTACCAACACAGACTATCCCGCAATTTAATTGTTTATACCCAAAGGTTTTTATTGAATAGAGAAATAGAAAATATGATCAAAAAAAGTGTATGTATCTCACACGTACAGAACCACACTAGGCCCCAATTACTATTTTTTGTACCCCTAAAAGGCAGGATGAGGAGTAGGAGGAGTTTGGAACAGGCAGCACCCTCAAATCTTCAGAAGTATGAAATGAACCCCAAAAATTGGAAAGGTGTATCTCACACGTACCAACACAGACTATCCCGCAATTTAATTGTTTATACCCAAAGGTTTTTATTGAATAGCGGAATAGAAAATATGATCAAAAAAAGTGTATGTATCTCACACGTACAGAACCACACTAGGCCCCAATTCCTATTTGTTGTACCCCTAAAAGGCAGGATGAGGAGTAGGAGGAGTTTGGAACAGGCAGCAGCCTCAAATCTTTAGAAGTATGAGATGAACCCCAAAAACTTGGAAAGGTGGATCTCACACGTACCAACACAGACTATCCCGCAATTTAATTGTTTATACCCAAAGGTTTTTATTGAATAGCGGAATAGAAAATATGATCAAAAAAGTGTATGTATCTCACACGTACAGAACCACACTAGGCCCCAATTACTATTTTTTGTACCCCTAAAAGGCAGGATGAGGAGTAGGAGGAGTACGGAACAGGCAGCACCCTCAAATCCTCAGAAATATGAGATGAACCCCAAAAATTGGAAAGGTGTATCTCACACGTACCAACACAGACTATCCCGCAATTTAATTGTTTATACCCAAAGGTTTTTATTGAATAGCGGAATAGAAAATATGATCAAAAAAAGTGTATGTATCTCACACGTACAGAACCACACAAGGCCCCAATTACTATTTTTTGTACCCCTAAAAGGCAGGATGAGGAGTAGGAGGAGTTTGGAACAGGCAGCACCCTCAAATCTTCAGAAGTATGAGATGAACCCCAAAAACTTGGAAAGGTGGATCTCACACGTACCAACACAGACTATCCCGCAATTTAATTGTTTATACCCAAAGGTTTTTATTGAATAGCGGAATAGAAAATATGATCAAAAAAAGTGTATGTATCTCACACTTACAGAACCACACTAGGCCCCAATTACTATTTTTTGTACCCCTAAAAGGCAGGATGAGGAGTTGGAGGAGTTTGGAACAGGCAGCACCCTCAAATCTTCAGAAGTATGAGATGAACCCCAAAAACTTGGAAAGGTGTATCTCACACGTACCAACACAGACTATCCCGCATTTTAATTGTTTATACCCAAAGGTTTTTATTGAATAGCGGAATAGAAAATATGATCAAAAAAAGTGTATGTATCTCACACGTACAGAACCACACTAGGCCCCAATTACTATTTTTTGTACCCCTAAAAGGCAGGATGAGGAGTAGGAGGAGTTTGGAACAGGCAGCACCCTCAAATCTTCAGAAGTATGAGATGAACCCTAAAAACTTGGAAAGGTGGATCTCACACGTACCAACACAGACTATCCCGCAATTTAATTGTTTATACCCAAAGGTTTTTATTGAATAGAGGAATAGAAAATATGATCCAAAAAAGTGTATGTATCTCACACGTACAGAACCACACTAGGCCCCAATTACTATTTTTTGTACCCCTAAAAGGCAGGATGAGGAGTAGGAGGAGTTTGGAACAGGCAGCACCCTCAAATCTTCAGAAGTATGAAATGAACCCCAAAAATTGGAAAGGTGTATCTCACACGTACCAACACAGACTATCCCGCAATTTAATTGATTATACCCAAAGGTTTTTATTGAATAGCGGAAGAGAAAATATGATCAAAAAAAGTGTATGTATCTCACACGTACAGAACCACACTAGGCCCCAATTACTATTTTTTGTACCCCTAAAAGGCAGGATGGGGAGTAGGAGGAGTTTGGTACAGGCAGCACCCTCAAATCTTCAGAAGTATGAGATGAACCCCAAAAACTTGGAAAGGTGGATCTCACACGTACCAACACAGACTATCCCGCAATTTAATTGTTTATACCCAAAGGTTTTTATTGAATAGAGAAATAGAAAATATGATCAAAAAAAGTGTATGTATCTCACACGTACAGAACCACACTAGGCCCCAATTACTATTTTTTGTACCCCTAAAAGGCAGGATGAGGAGTAGGAGGAGTTTGGAACAGGCAGCACCCTCAAATCTTCAGAAGTATGAAATGAACCCCAAAAATTGGAAAGGTGTATCTCACACGTACCAACACAGACTATCCCGCAATTTAATTGTTTATACCCAAAGGTTTTTATTGAATAGCGGAATAGAAAATATGATCAAAAAAAGTGTATGTATCTCACACGTACAGAACCACACTAGGCCCCAATTCCTATTTGTTGTACCCCTAAAAGGCAGGATGAGGAGTAGGAGGAGTTTGGAACAGGCAGCAGCCTCAAATCTTTAGAAGTATGAGATGAACCCCAAAAACTTGGAAAGGTGGATCTCACACGTACCAACACAGACTATCCCGCAATTTAATTGTTTATACCCAAAGGTTTTTATTGAATAGCGGAATAGAAAATATGATCAAAAAAAGTGTATGTATCTCACACATACAGAACCACACTAGGCCCCAATTACTATTTTTTCTACCCCTAAAATACAGGATGAGGAGTAGGAGGAGTTTGGAACAGGCAGCACCCTCAAATCTTCAGAAGTATGAGATGAACCCCAAAAATTGGAAAGGTGTATCTCACACGTACCACACAGACTATCCCGCAATTTAATTGTTTATACCCAAAGGTTTTTATTGAATAGCGGAATAGAAAATATGATCAAAAAAAGTGTATGTATCTCACACGTACAGAACCACACTAGGCCCCAATTACTATTTGTTGTACCCCTAAAAGGCAGGATGAGGAGTAGGAGGAGTTTGGAACAGGCAGCAGCCTCAAATCTTCAGAAGTATGAGATGAACCCCAAAAACTTGGAAAGGTGGATCTCACACGTACAAACACAGACTATCCCGCAATTTAATTGTTTATACCCAAAGGTTTTTATTGAATAGCGGAATAGAAAATATGATCAAAAAAAGTGTATGTATCTCACACGTACAGAACCACACTAGGCCCCAATTACTATTTTTTGTACCCCTAAAAGGCAGGATGGGGAGTAGGAGGAGTTTGGTACAGGCAGCACCCTCAAATCTTCAGAAGTATGAGATGAACCCCAAAAACTTGGAAAGGTGGATCTCACACGTACCAACACAGACTATCCCGCAATTTAATTGTTTATACCCAAAGGTTTTTATTGAATAGAGAAATAGAAAATATGATCAAAAAAAGTGTATGTATCTCACACGTACAGAACCACACTAGGCCCCAATTACTATTTTTTGTACCCCTAAAAGGCAGGATGAGGAGTAGGAGGAGTTTGGAACAGGCAGCACCCTCAAATCTTCAGAAGTATGAAATGAACCCCAAAAATTGGAAAGGTGTATCTCACACGTACCAACACAGACTATCCCGCAATTTAATTGTTTATACCCAAAGGTTTTTATTGAATAGCGGAATAGAAAATATGATCAAAAAAAGTGTATGTATCTCACACGTACAGAACCACACTAGGCCCCAATTCCTATTTGTTGTACCCCTAAAAGGCAGGATGAGGAGTAGGAGGAGTTTGGAACAGGCAGCAGCCTCAAATCTTTAGAAGTATGAGATGAACCCCAAAAACTTGGAAAGGTGGATCTCACACGTACCAACACAGACTATCCCGCAATTTAATTGTTTATACCCAAAGGTTTTTATTGAATAGCGGAATAGAAAATATGATCAAAAAAAGTGTATGTATCTCACACGTACAGAACCACACTAGGCCCCAATTACTATTTTTTGTACCCCTAAAAGGCAGGATGAGGAGTAGGAGGAGTACGGAACAGGCAGCACCCTCAAATCCTCAGAAATATGAGATGAACCCCAAAAATTAGAAAGGTGTATCTCACACGTACCAACACAGACTATCCCGCAATTTAATTGTTTATACCCAAAGGTTTTTATTGAATAGCGGAATAGAAAATATGATCAAAAAAAGTGTATGTATCTCACACGTACAGAACCACACTAGGCCCCAATTACTATTTTTTGTACCCCTAAAAGGCAGGATGAGGAGTAGGAGGAGTTTGGAACAGGCAGCACCCTCAAATCTTCAGAAGTATGAGATGAACCCCAAAAACTTGGAAAGGTGGATCTCACACGTACCAACACAGACTATCCCGCAATTTAATTGTTTATACCCAAAGGTTTTTATTGAATAGCGGAATAGAAAATATGATCAAAAAAAGTGTATGTATCTCACACGTACAGAACCACACTAGGCCCCAATTACTATTTTTTGTACCCCTAAAAGGCAGGATGAGGAGTTGGAGGAGTTTGGAACAGGCAGCACCCTCAAATCTTCAGAAGTATGAGATGAACCCCAAAAACTTGGAAAGGTGTATCTCACACGTACCAACACAGACTATCCCGCAATTTAATTGTTTATACCCAAAGGTTTTTATTGAATAGCGGAATAGAAAATATGATCAAAAAAAGTGTATGTATCTCACACGTACAGAACCACACTAGGCCCCAATTACTATTTTTTGTACCCCTAAAAGGCAGGATGAGGAGTAGGAGGAGTTTGGAACAGGCAGCACCCTCAAATCTTCAGAAGTATGAGATGAACCCTAAAAACTTGGAAAGGTGGATCTCACACGTACCAACACAGACTATCCCGCAATTTAATTGTTTATACCCAAAGGTTTTTATTGAATAGAGGAATAGAAAATATGATCCAAAAAAGTGTATGTATCTCACACGTACAGAACCACACTAGGCCCCAATTACTATTTTTTGTACCCCTAAAAGGCAGGATGAGGAGTAGGAGGAGTTTGGAACAGGCAGCACCCTCAAATCTTCAGAAGTATGAAATGAACCCCAAAGATTGGAAAGGTGTATCTCACACGTACCAACACAGACTATCCCGCAATTTAATTGATTATACCCAAAGGTTTTTATTGAATAGCGGAATAGAAAATATGATCAAAAAAAGTGTATGTATCTCACACGTACAGAACCACACTAGGCCCCAATTACTATTTGTTGTACCCCTAAAAGGCAGGATGAGGAGTAGGAGGAGTATGGAACAGGCAGCACCCTCAAATCTTCAGAAGTATAAGATGAACCCCAAAAACTTGGAAAGGTGGATCTCACACGTACCAACACAGACTATCCCGCAATTTAATTGTTTATACCCAAAGGTTTTTATTAAATAGCGGAATAGTAAATATGATCAAAAAAAGTGTATGTATCTCACACGTACAGAACCACACTAGGCCCCAATTACTATTTTTTGTACCCCTAAAAGGCAGGATGAGGAGTTGGAGGAGTTTGGAACAGGCAGCACCCTCAAATCTTCAGAAGTATGAGATGAACCCCAAAAACTTGATAAGGTGTATCTCACACGTACCAACACAGACTATCCCGCAATTTAATTGTTTATACCCAAAGGTTTTTATTGAATAGCGGAATAGAAAATATGATCAAAAAAAGTGTATGTATCTCACACGTACAGAACCACACTAGGCCCCAATTACTATTTTTTGTACCCCTAAAAGGCAGGATGAGGAGTAGGAGGAGTTTGGAACAGGCAGCACCCTCAAATCTTCAGAAGTATGAGATGAACCCTAAAAACTTGGAAAGGTGGATCTCACACGTACCAACACAGACTATCCCGCAATTTAATTGTTTATACCCAAAGGTTTTTATTGAATAGAGGAATAGAAAATATGATCAAAAAAAGTGTATGTATCTCACACGTACAGAACCACACTAGGCCCCAATTACTATTTTTTGTACCCCTAAAAGGCAGGATGAGGAGTAAGAGGAGTTTGGAACAGGCAGCACCCTCAAATCTTCAGAAGTATGAAATGAACCCCAAAAATTGGAAAGGTGTATCTCACACGTACCAACACAGACTATCCCGCAATTTAATTGTTTATACCCAAAGGTTTTTATTGAATAGCGGAATAGAAAATATGATCAAAAAAAGTGTATGTATCTCACACGTACAGAACCACACTAGGCCCCAATTACTATTTGTTGTACCCCTAAAAGGCAGAATGAGGAGTAGGAGGTGTTTGGAACAGGCAGCAGCCTCAAATCTTTAGAAGTATGAGATGAACCCCAAAAACTTGGAAAGGTGGATCTCACACGTACCAACACAGACTATCCCGCAATTTAATTGTTTATACCCAAAGGTTTTTATTGAATAGCGGAATAGAAAATATGATCAAAAAAAGTGTATGTATCTCACACGTACAGAAACACACTAGGCCCCAATTACTATTTTTTGTACCCCTAAAAGGCAGGATGAGGAGTAGGAGGAGTACGGAACAGGCAGCACCCTCAAATCCTCAGAAATATGAGATGAACCCCAAAAATTGGAAAGGTGTATCTCACACGTACCAACACAGACTATCCCGCAATTTAATTGTTTATACCCAAAGGTTTTTATTGAATAGCGGATTAGAAAATATGATCAAAAAAAGAGTATGTATCTCACACGTACAGAACCACACTAGGCCCCAATTACTATTTTTTGTACCCCTAAAAGGCAGGATGAGGAGTAGGAGGAGTTTGGAACAGGCAGCACCCTCAAATCTTCAGAAGTATGAGATGAACCCTAAAAACTTGGAAAGGTTGATCTCACACGTACCAACACAGACTATCCCGCAATTTAATTGTTTATACCCAAAGGTTTTTATTGAATAGAGGAATAGAAAATATGATCAAAAAAGTGTATGTATCTCACACGTACAGAACCACACTAGGCCCCAATTACTATTTTTTGTACCCCTAAAAGGCAGGATGAGGAGTAGGAGGAGTTTGGAACAGGCAGCACCCTCAAATCTTCAGAAGTATGAAATGAACCCCAAAAATTGGAAAGGTGTATCTCACACGTACCAACACAGACTATCCCGCAATTTAATTGTTTATACCCAAAGGTTTTTATTGAATAGCGGAATAGAAAATATGATCAAAAAAAGTGTATGTATCTCACACGTACAGAACCACACTAGGCCCCAATTACTATTTGTTGTACCCCTAAAAGGCAGGATGAGGAGTAGGAGGAGTTTGGAACAGGCAGCACCCTCAAATCTTCAGAAGTATGAGATGAACCCCAAAAACTTGGAAAGGTGGATCTCACACGTACCAACACAGACTATCCCGCAATTTTATTGTTTATACCCAAAGGTTTTTATTGAATAGCGGAATAGAAAATATGATCAAAAAAAGTGTATGTATCTCACACGTACAGAACCACACTAGGCCCCAATTACTATTTTTTGTAATCCTAAAAGGCAGGATGAGGAGTAGGAGGAGTACGGAACAGGCAGCACCCTCAAATCCTCAGAAATATGAGATGAACCCCAAAAATTGGAAAGGTGTATCTCACACGTACCAACACAGACTATCCCGCAATTTAATTGTTTATACCCAAAGGTTTTTATTGAATAGCGGAATAGAAAATATGATCAAAAAAAGTGTATGTATCTCACACGTACAGAACCACACTAGGCCCCAATTACTATTTTTTGTACCCCTAAAAGGCAGGATGAGGAGTAGGAGGAGTTTGGAACAGGCAGCACCCTCAAATCTTCAGAAGTATGAGATGAACCCCAAAAACTTGGAAAGGTGGATCTCACACGTACCAACACAGACTATCCCGCAATTTAATTGTTTATACCCAAAGGTTTTTATTGAATAGCGGAATAGAAAATATGATCAAATAAAGTGTATGTATCTCACACGTACAGAACCACACTAGGCCCCAATTACTATTTTTTGTACCCCTAAAAGGCAGGATGAGGAGTTGGAGGAGTTTGGAACAGGCAGCACCCTCAAATCTTCAGAAGTATGAGATGAACCCCAAAAACTTGGAAAGGTGTATCTCACACGTACCAACACAGACTATCCCGCAATTTTATTGTTTATACCCAAAGGTTTTTATTGAATAGCGGAATAGAAAATATGATCAAAAAAAGTGTATGTATCTCACACGTACAGAACCACAATAGGCCCCAATTACTATTTTCTGTACCCCTAAAAGGCAGGATGAGGAGTAGGAGGAGTTTGGAACAGGCAGCATCCTCAAATCTTCAGAAGTATGAGATGAACCCCAAAAACTTGGAAAGGTGTATCTCACACGTACCAACACAGACTATCCCGCAATTTAATTGTTTATACCCAAAGGTTTTTATTGAATAGCGGAATAGAAAATATGATCAAAAAAAGTGTATGTATCTCACACGTACAGAACCACACTAGGCCCCAATTACTATTTTTTGTACCCCTAAAAGGCAGGATGAGGAGTAGGAGGAGTTGGGAACAGGCAGCACCCTCAAATCTTCAGAAGTATGAGATGAACCCTAAAAACTTTGAAAGGTGGATCTCACATTTACCAAAACAGACTATCCCGCAATTTAATTGTTTATACTGTAACAGGAAGTCAGCTAAATCTAGGAATGTAGTCACAGGAAGGAGATACATTTCCACCTGAGTTAGAAAGTCCATTAATTAATTTAGGGTGTTGGCTACAGAGCTAGCCAGCAGGAAGTTGAAAGGCCTTCACCTGTTCAGAATGAGGGAGTTAAGGCTCTATAATTTGTTCAGAGAAATTCCTATTGTTTGCTGCCTCCAGAAGCTGTGTCCTGAAGCCATGTGGGCTGGGAGCAGGAGGACAGTCAGCGTGTGCCTCCCGACAGGATGTGTGGGCCTGGGAGAAGACCCCCCGGAGTGATGTGTGCCCGGGACGGTAACCAAGGGTGAATACGTCTCAAAGGTGAGAAGACGAACTGTTGATGTGAAAGAAACAAAGGACTGTGTTGCCCTGTGAAGCTATTATAAAAGGACTATTGAGTGTCCGCTGTAGGACAAGGAAGTCTGCCCGACGGTAGGTTGGAGACAGACACTTAGGCAGGTTCCAGTTGTGAGAAGGTAGCCGCCCACAGAGGCAAGGATTTATTTTCTGTTTTATTTTATTTTGGATGTTTTGCTGCATACAGCCTGGTGAAGAAAACACCATTTAATAAACCACACTGTTTGTTTGCAAGCACTTGTCGGCTACCTCTCTGGGAAAACGCACCCCCCAAGGGGTCATCCACACCCGCCACCGAGCTAATCCCTTACATATGGTGGAGGTATGCAGTGGGCAGAAGCGAAGATCCCTGCAAGGAAGTGCAAATGTTTGATGAACTTTGTCTGGTGCATGAGATTGCACAATCTATGTGTGCAGGAGAGAAGATCCTGACAGAAAAAAAAAAAGTGTTTTAAAGAGACAGCGGTCTCAAAATTATTTGATGAACTTTGTTGTGTCTGGTGCAAGTGACTGCACAAACTGTGTGTGCAGGAAAAGAGATCTTGCAAGAGAGAGAGAAAAACTACATGTGTTAAAGAGACAGTGGTCTGAAAAATTTTTGCTGCACTGTGAAAAATTTGTTTGTGGAGTTATTGAAGATGGGGCGTTCAAAACGCCTGAAGAATGCAAAGATAGATGAAATGAGAGACCGGATTCTATGGATGGAGGGGATGTTGCCGTCTGAACCAGCCCCATCCATGCCTAAAGAGAGTCTACTAAAGAGGAAGGTTGTTGTCCCTAGCAACACTGATGAAACTGCTATGGAGACGCAGTGTGCTCAGATGAAAAGTAAACTCAAAATGGAGGAGATGTTGAAACATCTGATTATATCAAATGCAGCTCAACAGCAAGCAAATGCAGCTCAACAGCAGGCAAATGCGGATTTTCAGCAGAGCTTTGCAGCTCAACAAAAGGCTCATCAAGAGAGCATGGCAGGCTGGAAACAGAGACGCCAGCAGCCAATGGAGGCCATCGGTTTGGAGGAAACCGAGTATGTGTGCAGGGCTGAGTTGGATGCCTTGCAACGGAAAATGGAAGAAAAGGAACAAGCCTTGGAATTGCTTAAAATGGAGCATAGAAACTTGCAGGAAATGAATGAACTACTCAAGTCTCATGTGTTACAGTGGGAAGAATCCACTGCTCTTCTTTTGGTCGAGTTGCAAAAACGCAGAGAGACTATAATGGAGAAAGATACCATCCTCATGGAAAAGGAAAGTGAAATTCAGACTTTGCAGAAGCAAAGTATGGCTGATATGTTGGAGTTGCGTAATCAGCTGGAAAAAAGTCTTCAGTCTTTGGGAGCTACAAAAATAGACCTGCAGGAGTCGCAGGAACAGAATGTCGCTCTGAAAACGACATTGTCTCTCAGCGACAATGAGAAAAGTGAAAGAGAGGCTAAATTACTGAGTACTGTGTATGAGCTCGCTACTTTGAGCAATGTGGTAAATGAATGGCGTGCGGACTGTGAAAGTTGGAAAGGGGAAGCCCAACGTGTCCAGCAGCAGTTAAAGGAGAAAGAAGCCTGTGTGGCAGAATTACATTCTTATTCCCAGATGCTAGCCAATGAGGTGAAGGCTCTTATGCAGGGAAAAGAAGATTGTGAACATAAGAGGGAAAAAGTAGAGGCACAGCTTCTGGAATCGCAAGTCAAGGTGTCAGAAGGTGACCGATTGTGTGCTAAGCTGTCAGAGAAGGCAAACCGACTGCAGGTTGAGTTGGACAATGTTACAAATCAGCTTTCTCAAGCAGACAGCAAATCTAGAGAAATTGCGGAAGATTTTTCTATCTTGGAATCGCAGCTGCAAGACACGCAGGAACTCTTACAGGAAGAGAGGTGTCAAAGGCTGAGTTTTAGCACAAAGCTCAAACAAATGGAAGATGAGAAAAATGGCTTCCTGGAACAATTAAAAGAGGAGGCGGAAGCAAAGAAAAACCTATCAGAGCAAGTCGCAACATTGCAAGCTCAGATAGCGGTTATGAAAAAACGCATGGAAGAAAGCGTTGGTTCATTACAGTGTGTTGAAGATGTGAAAAAGAAGTTTGATCAGATGCTTGGTGAAGAGAAGAATGTGTCTGCAAAATATGCAGAAGAACGCGCACGTGCAGAAACGGAGGTGCGTGATAACGAGAGCAAAGCCCTGTTCTTGGCTCGCTCTTTGGAGGAAGCTCTAGAGTGTAAGGCTGAACTAGAAAGTGTTAAACAGCTGCGTACAGAAATGGAAGAATTGGTCAGCTCCAAGGATGATGTTGTGAAAAGCGTTCAGGAGCTAGAAAAGTCTAAGCGAGCCTTAGAACAGCAACTAGAAGAGATGAAGATTCCGTTGCAGGAACTGGAAGAGGAATTCCAGGCAACAGAGGATCTGTCCCAAAGAGGGGATAGTGTGCCTGATGCAGTTTTTAAAAGGATCAGTGTTTTGGGGTCTGTCCTGAGTGAGCCTCAGAAATGTGACGACATGTGGCTTGAATCACCCCTTTGGAATAAACCGTTCCTTCAAAAACTTCAAGCATTGGAAAATGTATCGTTAGAGCTTCAGCAAACAAAGGAGCTGAGTAAGAAATGTGGTGATTTCTCAGTTCAGGCTGAAAACCTAGTGGAGAAAACTAAGGCTGTTGGTGAAAACGTGAAGCAAATGAATAAGTGCCTTTCAGGGAGTGTTTCCAAAATGGAACTGGTGAAAGACGGGTGGCAGAAGTTTGATCGTGATCTTGAGATGCATTCCATGTGGAATTCAGATAGAGAAAAAGAACTAGGTGACCTTGAGCGGTCAAATAGTTCAGCAGAAAGTGCATTGAAGAAACCTGTAAAAGAATGTGTTGCAGTTCCATGCTTCTTCACTGATGCAGAGAGGAGGTCTATAATGGATACCACCCAGATCGCTGGGTTCAATTGTGTTGTTGCCTTTGACCCCTATGTTGGTGGAAGGAAAGTTGATGATGTTCTGGTTGGCTACTTCTGTGAAGAGTTTGGCAAGAAATATAAACTGAATATCAAATCAAATAGTAGGCCTTTACTGCGACTCGCTCAGGAGGGCGAAAAGTTTAAGAAGTTGATGAGTGCAAATGCTTCAGATCTGCCTATGAATATGAAATGTTTGAATGATATTGATATCTCTGGGAAAAGGAACAGGGGTTACTTTGAAGAAATGTGTGACAGCCTGTTGTCTCAATTGGAAAATCCTCTGCACAGCATCTTAGAGCAAGCAAAGCTCAAGAAGGAAGATCATTCCCTTTTACAACAAAAAGTCAGTGATTGTGTACAGCTGTATGGAGAGGCAACTCAAGTCACAGAGGGATGTCAAGAGTCCCTACTTGGAACAAAGCTTAGTGAAGCAAAGGTTCTCAAAGTTGTGTGGAAAACATTTATGGATTGCAGAGAGAGGCGTCTTAAGAATGTTGAAGACATTAAGACTAGCCCAATTGAGTTGCCTATGGATCACGGTCCTCCGTGGTGGATTGGACAGACGGTTATGAGGGACAAGCTGTCTGACATTTATGAGAAAGCTGTCAATGAAGATGACAGAAACGAGAAGGAGCGAAATGATGCCAAAAATGCAGTTGAAGAATGTGTATATGAGATGAGAGACAAACTGTGTGGCATTTATGAGAAATCCGTCAATGAAGATGACAAAACAGTTTCATCCGGAAGCTTGAGGATAATAGGAGGCTTATCAGTGAGTCAGCAGTGCTTGACACATGCGTGCCTGGAAATCTGTGTCCCAACCCTAGGGTTGAAACAAGAGGGGGGGGGTATGTAACAGGAAGTCAGCTAAATCTAGGAATGTAGTCACAGGAAGGAGATACATTTCCACCTGAGTTAGAAAGTCCATTAAATAATTTAGGGTGTTGGCTACAGAGCTAGCCAGCAGGAAGTTGAAAGGCCTTCACCTGTTCAGAATGAGGGAGTTAAGGCTCTATAATTTGTTCAGAGAAATTCCTATTGTTTGCTGCCTCCAGAAGCTGTGTCCTGAAGCCATGTGGGCTGGGAGCAGGAGGACAGTCAGCGTGTGCCTCCCGACAGGATGTGTGGGCCTGGGAGAAGACCCCCCGGAGTGATGTGTGCCCGGGACGGTAACCAAGGGTGAATACGTCTCAAAGGTGAGAAGACGAACTGTTGATGTGAAAGAAACAAAGGACTGTGTTGCCCTGTGAAGCTATTATAAAAGGACTATTGAGTGTCCGCTGTAGGACAAGGTAGTCTGCCCGACGGTAGGTTGGAGACAGACACTTAGGCAGGTTCCAGTTGTGAGAAGGTAGCCGCCCACAGAGGCAAGGATTTATTTTCTGTTTTATTTTATTTTGGATGTTTTGCTGCATACAGCCTGGTGAAGAAAACACCATTTAATAAACCACACTGTTTGTTTGCAAGCACTTGTCGGCTACCTCTCTGGGAAAACGCACCCCCCAAGGGGTCATCCACACCCGCCACCGAGCTAATCCCTTACAATACCCAAAGGTTTTTATTGAATAGCGGAATAGAAAATATGATCAAAAAAAGTGTATGTATCTCACACGTACAGAACCACACTAGGCCCCAATTACTATTTGCTGTACCCCTAAAAGGCAGGATGAGGAGTAGGAGGAGTTTGGAACAGGCAGCACCCTCAAATCTTCAGAAGTATGAGATGAACCCCAAAAACTTGGAAAGGTGGATCTCACACGTACCAACACAGACTATCCCGCAATTTAATTGTTTATACCCAAAGGTTTTTATTGAATAGCGGAATAGAAAATATGATAAAAAAAGTGTATGTATCTCACACGTACAGAACCATACTAGGCCCCAATTACTATTTTTTGTACCCCTAAAAGGCAGGATGAGGAGTTGGAGGAGTTTGGAACAGGCAGCACCCTCAAATCTTCAGAAATATGAGATGAACCCCAAAAACTTGGAAAGGTGTATCTCACACGTACCAACACAGACTATCCCGCAATTTAATTGTTTATACCCAAAGGTTTTGTCAGTTACCTTGGTGGAGGCCGAAGTGCTGAGAGGGCTTCCCTTGCAGCTCGGTGCGGATCACCCCTGGTGGTGAAACAGGAGATGACACGTCCCAAGGAGCACTGGATGCGGATGGATCCCGGATGGATGGATGGTGATTCAGGACCGCTTCCAGGAGATCTATAGATGCTCAGAGAAAAGAGACAAAGGTTAATGCCAGGCCGAGGGTCATACACAGATAATCAGTCCGAGGAGATGAAGGTACAGAGGGCCGCACAAGAGAGAGAGTCCGTGGGATCCGAGCCAAGGTCGGTACACAGGAGATCCAGCAGAGGTGTCTTTTAGAGTAAGGGGTGGTCAGGCAAGCCGAGGTCAAACGAAGGAGAGATGCAGGTAAGTCAAAGGAGCTAGCCGGGATAAACAGGAACAACAGGCAATCGAACAGGTCACGGGTACAGGAGCTGATGATAAACCAGCACTGAAGCACAGCCAGTGAGTGTCTTATATAGGGCCAGGGCTGGGGAGATGGGCGTGGTGACACACCTGCTCTGCATCCAGCATTCTATTGTTGCTGAATGCTGATTCCTTTCCTGACAGTGCCCCCCCCCGAGGGGCAGCCTCTGGATGCCCTCTGACCATGTTTTTCCGGAAATTTGCTATGAAATTCTCTCAGAAGCTTAGGAGCATGGATATTATCCAATGGTTCCCAGGAATTGTCCTCCGGGGGGTATCCTTTCCATTTAATTAAGTATTGAGTGCGATTGCCTCTCCGTCGGCAATCTAAGATAGTCTCAATCTCAAATTCAGGCTCCCCTTCCATTGCAACTGGAGGAGGTGGTACCTCTTCTCTCCCCGGGTATGGGCTCGGTATTGCGGGCTTCAGTAGCGAGGCATGAAACACCGGGTGAATTTTGAAAGAACCGGGCAAGACTAATTCAAAGGCCACAGGGTTCACCACTCTCTTGACCTCGAAAGGACCAATGAATCTTGGCCCCAACTTCTTGGATGGGCAAGAAAGTTTTAAATTAGTTGACGAGAGCCAGACCTTATCTCCCACCTTGTGTGCAGGGTTCACCTTCCGTTTGAGGTCAAAGAATTTCTTATAATCCTGTTGGGCTTTCTGAATATTGTCCTGTAGTAACTGAAAATTAGCTTTAATGGCAGCCAGACGATCCAGGACTGCGGGAACCGTGATTTCCTGGTCCAAGTTGGGCAAGAAAGAAGGGTGGAAGCCATAATTAGCCCAAAACGGGGTTTGGTTGGTTGCGGAGTGTACAGAATTATTGTAAGCGAATTCTGCGCATGGGAGCAGGGAGACCAAGTTGTCCTGAGAGCTGGTGCAAAAGCATCGGAGGTACTGTTCTAGAGTTTGATTTGTTCTTTCTGTCTGCCCGTTGCTTTGTGGATGGTAGGCAGAGGACAGGGACACTCCAACCGCCAAGGCCTTGCAGAGCTCCTTCCAAAATCTAGAGGTAAATTGAACGCCTCGGTCTGATACTATATTATTCGGAAGTCCATGTAACCTGACCACCTCTTTGATGAATGCGTTGGCTGTTTCCAAGGCAGAAGGAGCTTACGGAATTTAGGATCGGGCTCTTCTGTTCCAGGAGGTTGTGTGCCCAAGTCTGAGGTTCGTCAGCCAATAGGGAAATTATAAACCCTACTTTAACGGATTCAGAGGAGAAGGTCCTGGGCTGGAGAGCCAGATATAACAAACAGGCATTCTTGAAGGCCCTGAACTTCCTTCGCTCCCCACGGAAGCGTTCTGGCGTGGGCACCCGTGGCTCTGGTGGCGGAGCTGAAACTGAATGGGCGGAGCTAGTTTGATCCGGTTGGGACGGAGCCGGTAGCGAGCTAGTGGCAGGCTGAGTAGGGTCCGTCGGGGAGGAGGAGCCGGCTAGGTTAAGTACCCGACCTTCCAGCTGGAAGTAACCATCTTGTAGTCTTTGTACGGCCTGGGTCAGGGCTGAAACCTGTTGGCACAGAGCCTCGAGCGGGGAAGCACCTCTGTCGGCCTCTGACATGGCTGGTTTATGCTGTCAGTTACCTTGGTGGAGGCCGAAGTGCTGAGAGGGCTTCCCTTGCAGCTCGGTGCGGATCACCCCTGGTGGTGAAACAGGAGATGACACGTCCCAAGGAGCACTGGATGCGGATGGATCCCGGATGGATGGATGGTGATTCAGGACCGCTTCCAGGAGATCTATAGATGCTCAGAGAAAAGAGACAAAGGTTAATGCCAGGCCGAGGGTCATACACAGATAATCAGTCCGAGGAGATGAAGGTACAGAGGGCCGCACAAGAGAGAGAGTCCGTGGGATCCGAGCCAAGGTCGGTACACAGGAGATCCAGCAGAGGTGTCTTTTAGAGTAAGGGGTGGTCAGGCAAGCCGAGGTCAAACGAAGGAGAGATGCAGGTAAGTCAAAGGAGCTAGCCGGGATAAACAGGAACAACAGGCAATCGAACAGGTCACGGGTACAGGAGCTGATGATAAACCAGCACTGAAGCACAGCCAGTGAGTGTCTTATATAGGGCCAGGGCTGGGGAGATGGGCGTGGTGACACACCTGCTCTGCATCCAGCATTCTATTGTTGCTGAATGCTGATTCCTTTCCTGACAGGTTTTTATTGAATAGCGGAATAGAAAATATGATCAAAAAAAGTGTATGTATCTCACACGTACAGAACCACACTAGGCCCCAATTACTATTTTTTGTACCCCTAAAAGGCAGGATGAGGAGTTGGAGGAGTTTGGAACAGGCAGCACCCTCAAATCTTCAGAAGTATGAGATGAACCCCAAAAGCTTGGAAAGGTGTATCTCACACGTACCAACACAGACTATCCCGCAATTTAATTGTTTCTACCCAAAGGTTTTTATTGAATAGCGGAATAGAAAATATGATCAAAAAAAGTGTATGTATCTCACACGTACAGAACCACACTAGGCCCCAATAACTATTTTTTGTACCCCTAAAAGGCAGGATGAGGAGTAGGAGGAGTTTGGAACAGGCAGCACCCTCAAATCTTCAGAAGTATGAGATGAACCCCAAAAGTTGGAAAGGTGTATCTCACACGTACCAACACAGACTATCCCGCAATTTTATTGTTTATACCCAAAGGTTTTTATTGAATAGCGGAATAGAAAATATGATCAAAAAAAGTGTATGTATCTCACAAGTACAGAACCACACTAGGCCCCAATTACTATTTGTTGTACCCCTAAAAGGCAGAATAAGGAGTAGGAGGTGTTTGGAACAGGCAGCAGCCTCAAATCTTTAGAAGTATGAGATGAACCCCAAAAACTTGGAAAGGTGGATCTCACACGTACCAACACAGACTATCCCGCAATTTAATTGTTTATACCCAAAGGTTTTTATTGAATAGCGGAATAGAAAATATGATCAAAAAAAGTGTATGTATCTCACACGTACAGAAACACACTAGGCCCCAATTACTATTTTTTGTACCCCTAAAAGGCAGGATGAGGAGTAGGAGGAGTACGGAACAGGCAGCACCCTCAAATCCTCAGAAATATGAGATGAACCCCAAAAATTGGAAAGGTGTATCTCACACGTACCAACACAGACTATCCCGCAATTTAATTGTTTATACCCAAAGGTTTTTATTGAATAGCGGAATAGAAAATATGATCAAAAAAAGTGTATGTATCTCACACGTACAGAACCACACTAGGCCCCAATTACTATTTTTTGTACCCCTAAAAGGCAGGATGAGGAGTAGGAGGAGTTGGGAACAGGCAGCACCCTCAAATCTTCAGAAGTATGAGATGAACCCTAAAAACTTGGAAAGGTGGATCTCACATGTACCAACACAGACTATCCCGCAATTTAATTGTTTATACCCAAAGGTTTTTATTGAATAGCGGAATAGAAAATATGATCAAAAAAAGTGTATGTATCTCACACGTACAGAACCACACTAGGCCCCAATTACTATTTGTTGTACCCCTAAAAGGCAGGATGAGGAGTAGGAGGAGTTTGGAACAGGCAGCACCCTCAAATCTTCAGAAGTATGAGATGAACCCCAAAAATTGGAAAGGTGTATCTCACACGTACCAACACAGACTATCCTGCAATTTAATTGTTTATACCCAAAGGTTTTTATTGAATAGCGGAATAGAAAATATGATCAAAAAAAGTGTATGTATCTCACACGTACAGAACCACACTAGGCCCCAATTACTATTTGTTGTACCCCTAAAAGGCAGAATGAGGAGTAGGAGGTGTTTGGAACAGGCAGCAGCCTCAAATCTTTAGAAGTATGAGATGAACCCCAAAAACTTGGAAAGGTGGATCTCACACGTACCAACACAGACTATGCCACAATTTAATTGTTTATACCCAATGGTTTTTATTGAATAGCGGAATAGAAAATATGATCAAAAAAAGTGTATGTATCTCACACGTACAGAACCACACTAGGCCCCAATTACTATTTTTTGTACCCCTAAAAGGCAGGATGAGGAGTAGGAGGAGTACGGAACAGGCAGCACCCTCAAATCCTCAGAAATATGAGATGAACCCCAAAAATTGGAAAGGTGTATCTCACACGTACCAACACAGACTATCCCGCAATTTAATTGTTTATACCCAAAGGTTTTTATTGAATAGCGGAATAGAAAATATGATCAAAAAAAGTGTATGTATCTCACACGTACAGAACCACACTAGGCCCCAATTACTATTTGTTGTACCCCTAAAAGGCAGAATGAGGAGTAGGAGGTGTTTGGAACAGGCAGCAGCCTCAAATCTTTAGAAGTATGAGATGAACCCCAAAAACTTGGAAAGGTGGATCTCACACGTACCAACACAGACTATCCCGCAATTTAATTGTTTATACCCAAAGGTTTTTATTGAATAGCGGAATAGAAAATATGATCAAAAAAAGTGTATGTATCTCACACGTACAGAACCACACTAGGCCCCAATTACTATTTTTTGTACCCCTAAAAGGCAGGATGAGGAGTAGGAGGAGTTGGGAACAGGCAGCACCCTCAAATCTTCAGAAGTATGAGATGAACCCTAAAAACTTGGAAAGGTGGATCTCACATGTACCAACACAGACTATCCCGCAATTTAATTGTTTATACCCAAAGGTTTTTATTGAATAGCGGAATAGAAAATATGATCAAAAAAAGTGTATGTATCTCACACGTACAGAACCACACTAGGCCCCAATTACTATTTGTTGTACCCCTAAAAGGCAGGATGAGGAGTAAGAGGAGTTTGGAACAGGCAGCACCCTCAAATCTTCAGAAGTATGAGATGAACACCAAAAACTTGGAAAGGTGGATCTCACACGTACCAACACAGACTATCCCGCAATTTAATTGTTTATACCCAAAGGTTTTTATTGAATAGCGGAATAGAAAATATGATCAAAAAAAGTGTATGTATCTCACACGTACAGAACCACACTAGGCCCCAAATACTATTTTTTGTACCCCTAAAAGGCAGGATGAGGAGTTGGAGGAGTTTGGAACAGGCAGCACCCTCAAATCTTCAGAAATATGAGATGAACCCCAAAAACTTGGAAAGGTGTATCTCACACGTACCAACACAGACTATCCCGCAATTTAATTGTTTATACCCAAAGGTTTTTATTGAATAGCGGAATAGAAAATATGATCAAAAAAAGTGTATGTATCTCACACGTACAGAACCACACTAGGCCCCAATTACTATTTTTTGTACCCCTAAAAGGCAGGATGAGGAGTAGGAGGAGTTTGGAACAGGCAGCACCCTCAAATCTTCAGAAGTATGAGATGAACCCCAAAAATTGGAAAGGTGTATCTCACACGTACCAACACAGACTATCCTGCAATTTAATTGTTTATACCCAAAGGTTTTTATTGAATAGCGGAATAGAAAATATGATCAAAAAAAGTGTATGTATCTCACACGTACAGAACCACACTAGGCCCCAATTACTATTTGTTGTACCCCTAAAAGGCAGAATGAGGAGTAGGAGGTGTTTGGAACAGGCAGCAGCCTCAAATCTTTAGAAGTATGAGATGAACCCCAAAAACTTGGAAAGGTGGATCTCACACGTACCAACACAGACTATGCCGCAATTTAATTGTTTATACCCAAAGGTTTTTATTGAATAGCGGAATAGAAAATATGATCAAAAAAAGTGTATGTATCTCACACGTACAGAACCACACTAGGCCCCAATTACTATTTTTTGTACCCCTAAAAGGCAGGATGAGGAGTAGGAGGAGTACGGAACAGGCAGCACCCTCAAATCCTCAGAAATATGAGATGAACCCCAAAAATTGGAAAGGTGTATCTCACACGTACCAACACAGACTATCCCGCAATTTAATTGTTTATACCCAAAGGTTTTTATTGAATAGCGGAATAGAAAATATGATCAAAAAAAGTGTATGTATCTCACACGTACAGAACCACACTAGGCCCCAATTACTATTTGTTGTACCCCTAAAAGGCAGAATGAGGAGTAGGAGGTGTTTGGAACAGGCAGCAGCCTCAAATCTTTAGAAGTATGAGATGAACCCCAAAAACTTGGAAAGGTGGATCTCACACGTACCAACACAGACTATCCCGCAATTTAATTGTTTATACCCAAAGGTTTTTATTGAATAGCGGAGTAGAAAATATGATCAAAAAAGTGTATGTATCTCACACGTACAGAACCACACTAGGCCCCAATTACTATTTTTTGTACCCCTAAAAGGCAGGATGAGGAGTAGGAGGAGTTTGGAACAGGCAGCACCCTCAAATATTCAGAAGTATGAGATGAACCCCGAAAACTTGGAAAGGTGGATCCCACATGTACCAACACAGACTATCCCGCAATTTAATTGTTTATAACCAAAGGTTTTTATTGAATAGCGGAATAGAAAATATGATCAAAAAAAGTGAATGTATCTCACACGTACAGAACCACACTAGGCCCCAATTACTATTTGTTGTACCCCTAAAAGGCAGGATAAGGAGTAGGAGGAGTTTGGAACAGGCAGCACCCTCAAATCTTCAGAAGTATGAGATAAACCCCAAAAACTTGGAAAGGTGGATCTCACACGTACCAACACAGACTATCCCGCAATTTAATTGTTTATACCCAAAGGTTTTTATTGAATAGCGGAATAGAAAATATGATCAAAAAAAGTGTATGTATCTCACACGTATAGAACCACACTAGGCCCCAATTACTATTTTTTGTACCCCTAAAAGGCAGGATGAGGAGTAGGAGGAGTTTGGAACAGGCAGCACCCTCAAATCTTCAGAAGTATGAGATGAACCCCAAAAACTTGGAAAGGTGTATCTCACACGTACCAACACAGACTATCCCGCAATTTAATTGTTTATACCCAAAGGTTTTTATTGAATAGCGGAATAGAAAATATGATCAAAAAAAGTGTATGTATCTCACACGTACAGAACCACACTAGGCCCCAATTACTATTTTTTGTACCCCTAAAAGGCAGGATGAGGAGTAGGAGGAGTTTGGAAAAGGCAGCACCCTCAAATCTTCAGAAGTATGAGATGAACCCCAAAAATTGGAAAGGTGTATCTCACACGTACCAACACAGACTATCCCGCAATTTAATTGTTTATACCCAAAGGTTTTTATTGAATAGCGGAATAGAAAATATGATCAAAAAAAGTGTATGTATCTCACACGTACAGAACCACACTAGGCCCCATTACTATTTGTTGTACCCCTAAAAGGCAGAATGAGGAGTAGGAGGTGTTTGGAACAGGCAGCAGCCTCAAATCTTTAGAAGTATGAGATGAACCCCAAAAACTTGGAAAGGTGGATCTCACACGTACCAACACAGACTATCCCGCAATTTAATTGTTTATACCCAAAGGTTTTTATTGAATAGCGGAATAGAAAATATGATCAAAAAAAGTGTATGTATCTCACACGTACAGAACCACACTAGGCCCCAATTACTATTTTTTGTACCCCTAAAAGGCGGGATGAGGAGTAGGAGGAGTTTGGAACAGGCAGCACCCTCAAATCTTCAGAAGTATGAGATGAACCCCACAAACTTGGAAAGGTGGATCTCACATGTACCAACATAGACTATCCCGCAATTTAATTGTTTATACCCAAAGGTTTTTATTGAATAGCGGAATAGAAAATATGATCAAAAAAAGTGTATGTATCTCACACGTACAGAACCACACTAGGCCCCAATTACTATTTGTTGTACCCCTAAAAGGCAGGATGAGGAGTAGGAGGAGTTTGGAACAGGCAGCACCCTCAAATCTTCAGAAGTATGAGATGAACCCCAAAAACTTGGAAAGGTGGATCTCACACGTACCAACACAGACTATCCCGCAATTTAATTGTTTATACCCAAAGGTTTTTATTGAATAGCGGAATAGAAAATATGATCAAAAAAAGTGTATGTATCTCACACGTACAGAACCACACTAGGCCCCAATTACTATTTTTTGTACCCCTAAAAGGCAGGATGAGGAGTTGGAGGAGTTTGGAACAGGCAGCACCCTCAAATCTTCAGAAATATGAGATGAACCCCAAAAACTTGGAAAGGTGTATCTCACACGTACCAACACAGACTATCCCGCAATTTAATTGTTTATACCCAAAGGTTTTTATTGAATAGCGGAATAGAAAATATGATCAAAAAAAGTGTATGTATCTCACACGTACAGAACCACACTAGGCCCCAATTACTATTTTTTGTACCCCTAAAAGGCAGGATGAGGAGTTGGAGGAGTTTGGAAATGGCAGCACCCTCAAATCTTCAGAAGTATGAGATGAACCCCAAAAACTTGGAAAGGTGTATCTCACACGTACCAACACAGACTATCCCGCAATTTAATTGTTTATACCCAAAGGTTTTTATTGAATAGCGGAATAGAAAATATGATCAAAAAAAGTGTATGTATCTCACACGTACAGAACCACACTAGGCCCCAATTACTATTTTTTGTACCTCTAAAAGGCAGGATGAGGAGTAGGAGGAGTTTGGAACAGGCAGCACCCTCAAATCTTCAGAAGTATGAGATGAACCCCAAAAATTGGAAAGGTGTATCTCACACGTACCAACACAGACTATCCCGCAATTTAATTGTTTATACCCAAAGGTTTTTATTGAATAGCGGAATAGAAAATATGATCAAAAAAAGTGTATGTATCTCACACGTACAGAACCACACTAGGCCCCAATTACTATTTGTTGTACCCCTAAAAGGCAGAATGAGGAGTAGGAGGTGTTTGGAACAGGCAGCAGCCTCAAATCTTTAGAAGTATGAGATGAACCCCAAACACTTGGAAAGGTGGATCTCACACGTACCAACACAGACTATCCCGCAATTTAATTGTTTATACCCAAAGGTTTTTATTGAATAGCGGAATAGAAAATATGATCAAAAAAAGTGTATGTATCTCACACGTACAGAACCACACTAGGCCCCAATTACTATTTTTTGTACCCCTAAAAGGCAGGATGAGGAGTAGGATGAGTACGGAACAGGCAGCACCCTCAAATCCTCAGAAATATGAGATGAACCCCAAAAATTGGAAAGGTGTATCTCACACGTACCAACACAGACTATCCCGCAATTTAATTGTTTATACCCAAAGGTTTTTATTGAATAGCGGAATAGAAAATATGATCAAAAAAAGTGTATGTATCTCACACGTACAGAACCACACTAGGCCCCAATTACTATTTTTTGTACCCCTAAAAGGCAGGATGAGGAGTTGGAGGAGTTTGGAACAGGCAGCACCCTCAAATCTCCAGAAATATGAGATGAACCCCAAAAACTTGGAAAGGTGTATCTCACACGTACCAACACAGACTATCCCGCAATTTAATTGTTTATACCCAAAGGTTTTTATTGAATAGCGGAATAGAAAATATGATCAAAAAAAGTGTATGTATCTCACACGTACAGAACCACACTAGGCCCCAATTACTATTTTTTGTACCCCTAAAAGGCAGGATGAGGAGTAGGAGGAGTTTGGAACAGGCAGCACCCTCAAATCTTCAGAAGTATGAGATGAACCCCAAAAATTGGAAAGGTGTATCTCACACGTACCAACACAGACTATCCCGCAATTTAATTGTTTATACCCAAAGGTTTTTATTGAATAGCGGAATAGAAAATATGATCAAAAAAAGTGTATGTATCTCACACGTACAGAACCACACTAGGCCCCAATTACTATTTTTTGTACCCCTAAAAGGCAGGATGAGGAGTTGGAGGAGTTTGGAAATGGCAGCACCCTCAAATCTTCAGAAGTATGAGATGAACCCCAAAAACTTGGAAAGGTGTATCTCACACGTACCAACACAGACTATCCCGCAATTTAATTGTTTATACCCAAAGGTTTTTATTGAATAGCGGAATAGAAAATATGATCAAAAAAAGTGTATGTATCTCACACGTACAGAACCACACTAGGCCCCAATTACTATTTTTTGTACCTCTAAAAGGCAGGATGAGGAGTAGGAGGAGTTTGGAACAGGCAGCACCCTCAAATCTTCAGAAGTATGAGATGAACCCCAAAAATTGGAAAGGTGTATCTCACACGTACCAACACAGACTATCCCGCAATTTAATTGTTTATACCCAAAGGTTTTTATTGAATAGCGGAATAGAAAATATGATCAAAAAAAGTGTATGTATCTCACACGTACAGAACCACACTAGGCCCCAATTACTATTTGTTGTACCCCTAAAAGGCAGAATGAGGAGTAGGAGGTGTTTGGAACAGGCAGCAGCCTCAAATCTTTAGAAGTATGAGATGAACCCCAAACACTTGGAAAGGTGGATCTCACACGTACCAACACAGACTATCCCGCAATTTAATTGTTTATACCCAAAGGTTTTTATTGAATAGCGGAATAGAAAATATGATCAAAAAAAGTGTATGTATCTCACACGTACAGAACCACACTAGGCCCCAATTACTATTTTTTGTACCCCTAAAAGGCAGGATGAGGAGTAGGATGAGTACGGAACAGGCAGCACCCTCAAATCCTCAGAAATATGAGATGAACCCCAAAAATTGGAAAGGTGTATCTCACACGTACCAACACAGACTATCCCGCAATTTAATTGTTTATACCCAAAGGTTTTTATTGAATAGCGGAATAGAAAATATGATCAAAAAAAGTGTATGTATCTCACACGTACAGAACCACACTAGGCCCCAATTACTATTTTTTGTACCCCTAAAAGGCAGGATGAGGAGTTGGAGGAGTTTGGAACAGGCAGCACCCTCAAATCTTCAGAAATATGAGATGAACCCCAAAAACTTGGAAAGGTGTATCTCACACGTACCAACACAGACTATCCCGCAATTTAATTGTTTATACCCAAAGGTTTTTATTGAATAGCGGAATAGAAAATATGATCAAAAAAAGTGTATGTATCTCACACGTACAGAACCACACTAGGCCCCAATTACTATTTTTTGTACCCCTAAAAGGCAGGATGAGGAGTAGGAGGAGTTTGGAACAGGCAGCACCCTCAAATCTTCAGAAGTATGAGATGAACCCCAAAAATTGGAAAGGTGTATCTCACACGTACCAACACAGACTATCCCGCAATTTAATTGTTTATACCCAAAGGTTTTTATTGAATAGCGGAATAGAAAATATGATCAAAAAAAGTGTATGTATCTCACACGTACAGAACCACACTAGGCCCCAATTACTATTTGTTGTACCCCTAAAAGGCAGAATGAGGAGTAGGAGGTGTTTGGAACAGGCAGCAGCCTCAAATCTTTAGAAGTATGAGATGAACCCCAAAAACTTGGAAAGGTGGATCTCACACGTACCAACACAGACTATCCCGCAATTTAATTGTTTATACCCAAAGGTTTTTATTGAATAGCGGAATAGAAAATATGATCAAAAAAAGTGTATGTATCTCACACGTACAGAACCACACTAGGCCCCAATTACTATTTTTTGTACCCCTAAAAGGCAGGATGAGGAGTAGGATGAGTACGGAACAGGCAGCACCCTCAAATCCTCAGAAATATGAGATGAACCCCAAAAATTGGAAAGGTGTATCTCACACGTACCAACACAGACTATCCCGCAATTTAATTGTTTATACCCAAAGGTTTTTATTGAATAGCGGAATAGAAAATATGATCAAAAAAAGTGTATGTATCTCACACGTACAGAACCACACTAGGCCCCAATTACTATTTTTTGTACCCCTAAAAGGCAGGATGAGGAGTAGGAGGAGTTTGGAACAGGTAGCACCCTCAAATCTTCAGAAGTATGAGATGAACCCCAAAAACTTGGAAAGGTGGATCTCACACGTACCAACACAGACTATCCCGCAATTTAATTGTTTATACCCAAAGGTTTTTATTGAATAGCGGAATAGAAAATATGATCAAAAAAAGTGTATGTATCTCACACGTACAGAACCACACTAGGCCCCAATTACTATTTTTTGTACCCCTAAAAGGCAGGATGAGGAGTTGGAGGAGTTTGGAACAGGCAGCACCCTCAAATCTTCAGAGATATGAGATGAACCCCAAAAACTTGGAAAGGTGTATCTCACACGTACCAACACAGACTATCCCGCAATTTAATTGTTTATACCCAAAGGTTTTTATTGAATAGCGGAATAGAAAATATGATCAAAAAAAGTGTATGTATCTCACACGTACAGAACCACACTAGGCCCCAATTACTATTTGTTGTACCCCTAAAAGGCAGGATGAGGAGTAGGAGGAGTTTGGAACAGGCAGCACCCTCAAATCTTCAGAAGTATGAGATGAACCCCAAAAATTGGAAAGGTGTATCTCACACGTACCAACACAGACTATCCCGCAATTTAATTGTTTATACCCAAAGGTTTTTATTGAATAGCGGAATAGAAAATATGATCAAAAAAAGTGTATGTATCTCACACGTACAGAACCACACTAGGCCCCAATTACTATTTGTTGTACCCCTAAAAGGCAGGATGAGGAGTAGGAGGAGTTTGGAACAGGCAGCACCCTCAAATCTTCAGAAGTATGAGATGAACCCCAAAAATTGGAAAGGTGTATCTCACACGTACCAACACAGACTATCCCGCAATTTAATTGTTTATACCCAAAGGTTTTTATTGAATAGCGGAATAGAAAATATGATCAAAAAAAGTGTATGTATCTCACACGTACAGAACCACACTAGGCCCCAATTAAAATTTGTTGTACCCCTAAAAGGCAGAATGAGGAGTAGGAGGTGTTTGGAACAGGCAGCAGCCTCAAATCTTTAGAAGTATGAGATGAACCCCAAAAACTTGGAAAGGTGGATCTCACACGTACCAACACAGACTATCCCGCAATTTAATTGTTTATACCCAAAGGTTTTTATTGAATAGCGGAATAGAAAATATGATCAAAAAAAGTGTATGTATCTCACACGTACAGAACCACACTAGGCCCCAATTACTATTTTTTGTACCCCTAAAAGGCAGGATGAGGAGTAGGATGAGTACGGAACAGGCAGCACCCTCAAATCCTCAGAAATATGAGATGAACCCCAAAAATTGGAAAGGTGTATCTCACACGTACCAACACAGACTATCCCGCAATTTAATTGTTTATACCCAAAGGTTTTTATTGAATAGCGGAATAGAAAATATGATCAAAAAAAGTGTATGTATCTCACACGTACAGAACCACACTAGGCCCCAATTACTATTTTTTGTACCCCTAAAAGGCAGGATGAGGAGTAGGAGGAGTTTGGAACAGGCAGCACCCTCAAATCTTCAGAAGTATGAGATGAACCCCAAAAACTTGGAAAGGTGGATCTCACATGTACCAACATAGACTATCCCGCAATTTAATTGTTTATACCCAAAGGTTTTTATTGAATAGCGGAATAGAAAATATGATCAAAAAAAGTGTATGTATCTCACACGTACAGAACCACACTAGGCCCCAATTACTATTTGTTGTACCCCTAAAAGGCAGGATGAGGAGTAGGAGGAGTTTGGAACAGGCAGCACCCTCAAATCTTCAGAAGTATGAGATGAACCCCAAAAACTTGGAAAGGTGGATCTCACACGTACCAACACAGACTATCCCGCAATTTAATTGTTTATACCCAAAGGTTTTTATTGAATAGCGGAATAGAAAATATGATCAAAAAAAGTGTATGTATCTCACACGTACAGAACCACACTAGGCCCCAATTACTATTTTTTGTACCCCTAAAAGGCAGGATGAGGAGTTGGAGGAGTTTGGAACAGGCAGCACCCTCAAATCTTCAGAGATATGAGATGAACCCCAAAAACTTGGAAAGGTGTATCTCACACGTACCAACACAGACTATCCCGCAATTTAATTGTTTATACCCAAAGGTTTTTATTGAATAGCGGAATAGAAAATATGATCAAAAAAAGTGTATGTATCTCACACGTACAGAACCACACTAGGCCCCAATTACTATTTGTTGTACCCCTAAAAGGCAGGATGAGGAGTAGGAGGAGTTTGGAACAGGCAGCACCCTCAAATCTTCAGAAGTATGAGATGAACCCCAAAAATTGGAAAGGTGTATCTCACACGTACCAACACAGACTATCCCGCAATTTAATTGTTTATACCCAAAGGTTTTTATTGAATAGCGGAATAGAAAATATGATCAAAAAAAGTGTATGTATCTCACACGTACAGAACCACACTAGGCCCCAATTACTATTTGTTGTACCCCTAAAAGGCAGGATGAGGAGTAGGAGGAGTTTGGAACAGGCAGCACCCTCAAATCTTCAGAAGTATGAGATGAACCCCAAAAATTGGAAAGGTGTATCTCACACGTACCAACACAGACTATCCCGCAATTTAATTGTTTATACCCAAAGGTTTTTATTGAATAGCGGAATAGAAAATATGATCAAAAAAAGTGTATGTATCTCACACGTACAGAACCACACTAGGCCCCAATTACTATTTGTTGTACCCCTAAAAGGCAGAATGAGGAGTAGGAGGTGTTTGGAACAGGCAGCAGCCTCAAATCTTTAGAAGTATGAGATGAACCCCAAAAACTTGGAAAGGTGGATCTCACACGTACCAACACAGACTATCCCGCAATTTAATTGTTTATACCCAAAGGTTTTTATTGAATAGCGGAATAGAAAATATGATCAAAAAAAGTGTATGTATCTCACACGTACAGAACCACACTAGGCCCCAATTACTATTTTTTGTACCCCTAAAAGGCAGGATGAGGAGTAGGATGAGTACGGAACAGGCAGCACCCTCAAATCCTCAGAAATATGAGATGAACCCCAAAAATTGGAAAGGTGTATCTCACACGTACCAACACAGACTATCCCGCAATTTAATTGTTTATACCCAAAGGTTTTTATTGAATAGCGGAATAGAAAATATGATCAAAAAAAGTGTATGTATCTCACACGTACAGAACCACACTAGGCCCCAATTACTATTTTTTGTACCCCTAAAAGGCAGGATGAGGAGTAGGAGGAGTTTGGAACAGGCAGCACCCTCAAATCTTCAGAAGTATGAGATGAACCCCAAAAACTTGGAAAGGTGGATCTCACATGTACCAACATAGACTATCCCGCAATTTAATTGTTTATACCCAAAGGTTTTTATTGAATAGCGGAATAGAAAATATGATCAAAAAAAGTGTATGTATCTCACACGTACAGAACCACACTAGGCCCCAATTACTATTTGTTGTACCCCTAAAAGGCAGGATGAGGAGTAGGAGGAGTTTGGAACAGGCAGCACCCTCAAATCTTCAGAAGTATGAGATGAACCCCAAAAACTTGGAAAGGTGGATCTCACACGTACCAACACAGACTATCCCGCAATTTAATTGTTTATACCCAAAGGTTTTTATTGAATAGCGGAATAGAAAATATGATCAAAAAAAGTGTATGTATCTCACACGTACAGAACCACACTAGGCCCCAATTACTATTTTTTGTACCCCTAAAAGGCAGGATGAGGAGTAGGAGGAGTTTGGAACAGGCAGCACCCTCAAATCTTCAGAAGTATGAGATGAACCCCAAAAATTGGAAAGGTGTATCTCACACGTACCAACACAGACTATCCCGCAATTTAATTGTTTATACCCAAAGGTTTTTATTGAATAGCGGAATAGAAAATATGATCAAAAAAAGTGTATGTATCTCACACGTACAGAACCACACTAGGCCCCAATTACTATTTGTTGTACCCCTAAAAGGCAGAATGAGGAGTAGGAGGTGTTTGGAACAGGCAGCAGCCTCAAATCTTTAGAAGTATGAGATGAACCCCAAAAACTTGGAAAGGTGGATCTCACACGTACCAACACAGACTATGCCGCAATTTAATTGTTTATACCCAAAGGTTTTTATTGAATAGCGGAATAGAAAATATGATCAAAAAAAGTGTATGTATCTCACACGTACAGAACCACACTAGGCCCCAATTACTATTTTTTGTACCCCTAAAAGGCAGGATGAGGAGTAGGAGGAGTACGGAACAGGCAGCACCCTCAAATCCTCAGAAATATGAGATGAACCCCAAAAATTGGAAAGGTGTATCTCACACGTACCACCACAGACTATCCCGCAATTTAATTGTTTATACCCAAAGGTTTTTATTGAATAGCGGAATAGAAAATATGATCAAAAAAAGTGTATGTATCTCACACGTACAGAACCACACTAGGCCCCAATTACTATTTGTTGTACCCCTAAAAGGCAGAATGAGGAGTAGGAGGTGTTTGGAACAGGCAGCAGCCTCAAATCTTTAGAAGTATGAGATGAACCCCAAAAACTTGGAAAGGTGGATCTCACACGTACCAACACAGACTATCCCGCAATTTAATTGTTTATACCCAAAGGTTTTTATTGAATAGCGGAGTAGAAAATATGATCAAAAAAGTGTATGTATCTCACACGTACAGAACCACACTAGGCCCCAATTACTATTTTTTGTACCCCTAAAAGGCAGGATGAGGAGTAGGAGGAGTTTGGAACAGGCAGCACCCTCAAATCTTCAGAAGTATGAGATGAACCCCAAAAACTTGGAAAGGTGGATCTCACATGTACCAACACAGACTATCCCGCAATTTAATTGTTTATAACCAAAGGTTTTTATTGAATAGCGGAATAGAAAATATGATCAAAAAAAGTGTATGTATCTCACACGTACAGAACCACACTAGGCCCCAATTACTATTTGTTGTACCCCTAAAAGGCAGGATGAGGAGTAGGAGGAGTTTGGAACAGGCAGCACCCTCAAATCTTCAGAAGTATGAGATGAACCCCAAAAACTTGGAAAGGTGGATCTCACACGTACCAACACAGACTATCCCGCAATTTAATTGTTTATACCCAAAGGTTTTTATTGAATAGCGGAATAGAAAATATGATCAAAAAAAGTGTATGTATCTCACACGTACAGAACCACACTTGGCCCCAATTACTATTTTTTGTACCCCTAAAAGGCAGGATGAGGAGTTGGAGGAGTTTGGAACAGGCAGCACCCTCAAATCTTCAGAAGTATGAGATGAACCCCAAAAACTTGGAAAGGTGTATCTCACACGTACCAACACAGACTATCCCGCAATTTAATTGTTTATACCCAAAGGTTTTTATTGAATAGCGGAATAGAAAATATGATCAAAAAAAGTGTATGTATCTCACACGTACAGAACCACACTAGGCCCCAATTACTATTTTTTGTACCCCTAAAAGGCAGGATGAGGAGTAGGAGGAGTTTGGAACAGGCAGCACCCTCAAATCTTCAGAAGTATGAGATGAACCCCAAAAACTTGGAAAGGTGTATCTCACACGTACCAACACAGACTATCCCGCAATTTAATTGTTTATACCCAAAGGTTTTTATTGAATAGCGGAATAGAAAATATGATCAAAAAAAGTGTATGTATCTCACACGTACAGAACCACACTAGGCCCCAATTACTATTTTTTGTACCCCTAAAAGGCAGGATGAGGAGTAGGAGGAGTTTGGAACAGGCAGCACCCTCAAATCTTCAGAAGTATGAGATGAACCCCAAAAATTGGAAAGGTGTATCTCACACGTACCAACACAGACTATCCCGCAATTTAATTGTTTATACCCAAAGGTTTTTTATTGAATAGCGGAATAGAAAATATGATCAAAAAAAGTGTATGTATCTCACACGTACAGAACCACACTAGGCCCCATTACTATTTGTTGTACCCCTAAAAGGCAGAATGAGGAGTAGGAGGTGTTTGGAACAGGCAGCAGCCTCAAATCTTTAGAAGTATGAGATGAACCCCAAAAACTTGGAAAGGTGGATCTCACACGTACCAACACAGACTATCCCGCAATTTAATTGTTTATACCCAAAGGTTTTTATTGAATAGCGGAATAGAAAATATGATCAAAAAAAGTGTATGTATCTCACACGTACAGAACCACACTAGGCCCCAATTACTATTTTTTGTACCCCTAAAAGGCAGGATGAGGAGTAGGAGGAGTTTGGAACAGGCAGCACCCTCAAATCTTCAGAAGTATGAGATGAACCCCACAAACTTGGAAAGGTGGATCTCACATGTACCAACATAGACTATCCCGCAATTTAATTGTTTATACCCAAAGGTTTTTATTGAATAGCGGAATAGAAAATATGATCAAAAAAAGTGTATGTATCTCACACGTACAGAACCACACTAGGCCCCAATTACTATTTGTTGTACCCCTAAAAGGCAGGATGAGGAGTAGGAGGAGTTTGGAACAGGCAGCACCCTCAAATCTTCAGAAGTATGAGATGAACCCCAAAAACTTGGAAAGGTGGATCTCACACGTACCAACACAGACTATCCCGCAATTTAATTGTTTATACCCAAAGGTTTTTATTGAATAGCGGAATAGAAAATATGATCAAAAAAGTGTATGTATCTCACACGTACAGAACCACACTAGGCCCCAATTACTATTTTTTGTACCCCTAAAAGGCAAGATGAGGAGTAGGAGGAGTTTGGAACAGGCAGCACCCTCAAATCTTCAGAAGTATGAGATGAACCCCAAAAACTTGGAAAGGTGGATCTCACATGTACCAACATAGACTATCCCGCAATTTAATTGTTTATACCCAAAGGTTTTTATTGAATAGCGGAATAGAAAATATGATCAAAAAAAGTGTATGTATCTCACACGTACAGAACCACACTAGGCCCCAATTACTATTTGTTGTACCCCTAAAAGGCAGGATGAGGAGTAGGAGGAGTTTGGAACAGGCAGCACCCTCAAATCTTCAGAAGTATGAGATGAACCCCAAAAACTTGGAAAGGTGGATCTCACACGTACCAACACAGACTATCCCGCAATTTAATTGTTTATACCCAAAGGTTTTTATTGAATAGCGGAATAGAAAATATGATCAAAAAAAGTGTATGTATCTCACACGTACAGAACCACACTAGGCCCCAATTACTATTTTTTGTACCCCTAAAAGGCAGGATGAGGAGTAGGAGGAGTTTGGAACAGGCAGCACCCTCAAATCTTCAGAAGTATGAGATGAACCCCAAAAATTGGAAAGGTGTATCTCACACGTACCAACACAGACTATCCCGCAATTTAATTGTTTATACCCAAAGGTTTTTATTGAATAGCGGAATAGAAAATATGATCAAAAAAAGTGTATGTATCTCACACGTACAGAACCACACTAGGCCCCAATTACTATTTGTTGTACCCCTAAAAGGCAGAATGAGGAGTAGGAGGTGTTTGGAACAGGCAGCAGCCTCAAATCTTTAGAAGTATGAGATGAACCCCAAAAACTTGGAAAGGTGGATCTCACACGTACCAACACAGACTATGCCGCAATTTAATTGTTTATACCCAAAGGTTTTTATTGAATAGCGGAATAGAAAATATGATCAAAAAAAGTGTATGTATCTCACACGTACAGAACCACACTAGGCCCCAATTACTATTTTTTGTACCCCTAAAAGGCAGGATGAGGAGTAGGAGGAGTACGGAACAGGCAGCACCCTCAAATCCTCAGAAATATGAGATGAACCCCAAAAATTGGAAAGGTGTATCTCACACGTACCACCACAGACTATCCCGCAATTTAATTGTTTATACCCAAAGGTTTTTATTGAATAGCGGAATAGAAAATATGATCAAAAAAAGTGTATGTATCTCACACGTACAGAACCACACTAGGCCCCAATTACTATTTGTTGTACCCCTAAAAGGCAGAATGAGGAGTAGGAGGTGTTTGGAACAGGCAGCAGCCTCAAATCTTTAGAAGTATGAGATGAACCCCAAAAACTTGGAAAGGTGGATCTCACACGTACCAACACAGACTATCCCGCAATTTAATTGTTTATACCCAAAGGTTTTTATTGAATAGCGGAATAGAAAATATGATCAAAAAAAGTGTATGTATCTCACACGTACAGAAACACACTAGGCCCCAATTACTATTTTTTGTACCCCTAAAAGGCAGGATGAGGAGTAGGAGGAGTACGGAAAAGGCAGCACCCTCAAATCCTCAGAAATATGAGATGAACCCCAAAAATTGGAAAGGTGTATCTCACACGTACCAACACAGACTATCCCGCAATTTAATTGTTTATACCCAAAGGTTTTTATTGAATAGCGGAGTAGAAAATATGATCAAAAAAGTGTATGTATCTCACACGTACAGAACCACACTAGGCCCCAATTACTATTTTTTGTACCCCTAAAAGGCAGGATGAGGAGTAGGAGGAGTTTGGAACAGGCAGCACCCTCAAATCTTCAGAAGTATGAGATGAACCCCAAAAACTTGGAAAGGTGGATCTCACACGTACCAACACAGACTATCCCGCAATTTAATTGTTTATACCCAAAGGTTTTTATTGAATAGCGGAATAGAAAATATGATCAAAAAAAGTGTATGTATCTCACACGTACAGAACCACACTTGGCCCCAATTACTATTTTTTGTACCCCTAAAAGGCAGGATGAGGAGTTGGAGGAGTTTGGAACAGGCAGCACCCTCAAATCTTCAGAAGTATGAGATGAACCCCAAAAACTTGGAAAGGTGTATCTCACACGTACCAACACAGACTATCCCGCAATTTAATTGTTTATACCCAAAGGTTTTTATTGAATAGCGGAATAGAAAATATGATCAAAAAAAGTGTATGTATCTCACACGTACAGAACCACACTAGGCCCCAATTACTATTTTTTGTACCCCTAAAAGGCAGGATGAGGAGTAGGAGGAGTTTGGAACAGGCAGCACCCTCAAATCTTCAGAAGTATGAGATGAACCCCAAAAACTTGGAAAGGTGTATCTCACACGTACCAACACAGACTATCCCGCAATTTAATTGTTTATACCCAAAGGTTTTTATTGAATAGCGGAATAGAAAATATGATCAAAAAAAGTGTATGTATCTCACACGTACAGAACCACACTAGGCCCCAATTACTATTTTTTGTACCCCTAAAAGGCAGGATGAGGAGTAGGAGGAGTTTGGAACAGGCAGCACCCTCAAATCTTCAGAAGTATGAGATGAACCCCAAAAATTGGAAAGGTGTATCTCACACGTACCAACACAGACTATCCCGCAATTTAATTGTTTATACCCAAAGGTTTTTTATTGAATAGCGGAATAGAAAATATGATCAAAAAAAGTGTATGTATCTCACACGTACAGAACCACACTAGGCCCCATTACTATTTGTTGTACCCCTAAAAGGCAGAATGAGGAGTAGGAGGTGTTTGGAACAGGCAGCAGCCTCAAATCTTTAGAAGTATGAGATGAACCCCAAAAACTTGGAAAGGTGGATCTCACACGTACCAACACAGACTATCCCGCAATTTAATTGTTTATACCCAAAGGTTTTTATTGAATAGCGGAATAGAAAATATGATCAAAAAAAGTGTATGTATCTCACACGTACAGAACCACACTAGGCCCCAATTACTATTTTTTGTACCCCTAAAAGGCAGGATGAGGAGTAGGAGGAGTTTGGAACAGGCAGCACCCTCAAATCTTCAGAAGTATGAGATGAACCCCACAAACTTGGAAAGGTGGATCTCACATGTACCAACATAGACTATCCCGCAATTTAATTGTTTATACCCAAAGGTTTTTATTGAATAGCGGAATAGAAAATATGATCAAAAAAAGTGTATGTATCTCACACGTACAGAACCACACTAGGCCCCAATTACTATTTGTTGTACCCCTAAAAGGCAGGATGAGGAGTAGGAGGAGTTTGGAACAGGCAGCACCCTCAAATCTTCAGAAGTATGAGATGAACCCCAAAAACTTGGAAAGGTGGATCTCACACGTACCAACACAGACTATCCCGCAATTTAATTGTTTATACCCAAAGGTTTTTATTGAATAGCGGAATAGAAAATATGATCAAAAAAGTGTATGTATCTCACACGTACAGAACCACACTAGGCCCCAATTACTATTTTTTGTACCCCTAAAAGGCAGGATGAGGAGTTGGAGGAGTTTGGAACAGGCAGCACCCTCAAATCTTCAGAAATATGAGATGAACCCCAAAAACTTGGAAAGGTGTATCTCACACGTACCAACACAGACTATCCCGCAATTTAATTGTTTATACCCAAAGGTTTTTATTGAATAGCGGAATAGAAAATATGATCAAAAAAGTGTATGTATCTCACACGTACAGAACCACACTAGGCCCCAATTACTATTTTTTGTACCCCTAAAAGGCAGGATGAGGAGTTGGAGGAGTTTGGAACAGGCAGCACCCTCAAATCTTCAGAAGTATGAGATGAACCCCAAAAACTTGGAAAGGTGTATCTCACACGTACCAACACAGACTATCCCGCAATTTAATTGTTTATACCCAAAGGTTTTTATTGAATAGCGGAATAGAAAATATGATCAAAAAAAGTGTATGTATCTCACACGTACAGAACCACACTAGGCCCCAATTACTATTTTTTGTACCTCTAAAAGGCAGGATGAGGAGTAGGAGGAGTTTGGAACAGGCAGCACCCTCAAATCTTCAGAAGTATGAGATGAACCCCAAAAATTGGAAAGGTGTATCTCACACGTACCAACACAGACTATCCAGAAATTTAATTGTTTATACCCAAAGGTTTTTATTGAATAGCGGAATAGAAAAATTTGATCAAAAAAAGTGTATGTATCTCACACGTACAGAACCACACTAGGCCCCAATTACTATTTGTTGTACCCCTAAAAGGCAGAATGAGGAGTAGGAGGTGTTTGGAACAGGCAGCAGCCTCAAATCTTTAGAAGTATGAGATGAACCCCAAAAACTTGGAAAGGTGGATCTCACACGTACCAACACAGACTATCCCGCAATTTAATTGTTTATACCCAAAGGTTTTTATTGAATAGCGGAATAGAAAATATGATCAAAAAAAGTGTATGTATCTCACACGTACAGAACCACACTAGGCCCCAATTACTATTTTTTGTACCCCTAAAAGGCAGGATGAGGAGTAGGATGAGTACGGAACAGGCAGCACCCTCAAATCCTCAGAAATATGAGATGAACCCCAAAAATTGGAAAGGTGTATCTCACACGTACCAACACAGACTATCCCGCAATTTAATTGTTTATACCCAAAGGTTTTTATTGAATAGCGGAATAGAAAATATGATCAAAAAAAGTGTATGTATCTCACACGTACAGAACCACACTAGGCCCCAATTACTATTTTTTGTACCCCTAAAAGGCAGGATGAGGAGTAGGAGGAGTTTGGAACAGGCAGCACCCTCAAATCTTCAGAAGTATGAGATGAACCCCAAAAACTTGGAAAGGTGGATCTCACATGTACCAACATAGACTATCCCGCAATTTAATTGTTTATACCCAAAGGTTTTTATTGAATAGCGGAATAGAAAATATGATCAAAAAAAGTGTATGTATCTCACACGTACAGAACCACACTAGGCCCCAATTACTATTTGTTGTACCCCTAAAAGGCAGGATGAGGAGTAGGAGGAGTTTGGAACAGGCAGCACCCTCAAATCTTCAGAAGTATGAGATGAACCCCAAAAACTTGGAAAGGTGGATCTCACACGTACCAACACAGACTATCCCGCAATTTAATTGTTTATATCCAAAGGTTTTTATTGAATAGCGGAATAGAAAATATGATCAAAAAAAGTGTATGTATCTCACACGTACAGAACCACACTAGGCCCCAATTACTATTTTTTGTACCCCTAAAAGGCAGGATGAGGAGTTGGAGGAGTTTGGAACAGGCAGCACCCTCAAATCTTCAGAAATATGAGATGAACCCCAAAAACTTGGAAAGGTGTATCTCACACGTACCAACACAGACTATCCCGCAATTTAATTGTTTATACCCAAAGGTTTTTATTGAATAGCGGAATAGAAAATATGATCAAAAAAAGTGTATGTATCTCACACGTACAGAACCACACTAGGCCCCAATTACTATTTTTTGTACCCCTAAAAGGCAGGATGAGGAGTAGGAGGAGTTTGGAACAGGCAGCACCCTCAAATCTTCAGAAGTATGAGATGAACCCCAAAAATTGGAAAGGTGTATCTCACACGTACCAACACAGACTATCCCGCAATTTAATTGTTTATACCCAAAGGTTTTTATTGAATAGCGGAATAGAAAATATGATCAAAAAAAGTGTATGTATCTCACACGTACAGAACCACACTAGGCCCCAATTACTATTTGTTGTACCCCTAAAAGGCAGGATGAGGAGTAGGAGGAGTTTGGAACAGGCAGCACCCTCAAATCTTCAGAAGTATGAGATGAACCCCAAAAATTGGAAAGGTGTATCTCACACGTACCAACACAGACTATCCCGCAATTTAATTGTTTATACCCAAAGGTTTTTATTGAATAGCGGAATAGAAAATATGATCAAAAAAAGTGTATGTATCTCACACGTACAGAACCACACTAGGCCCCAATTACTATTTGTTGTACCCCTAAAAGGCAGAATGAGGAGTAGGAGGTGTTTGGAACAGGCAGCAGCCTCAAATCTTTAGAAGTATGAGATGAACCCCAAAAACGTGGAAAGGTGGATCTCACACGTACCAACACAGACTATCCCGCAATTTAATTGTTTATACCCAAAGGTTTTTATTGAATAGCGGAATAGAAAATATGATCAAAAAAAGTGTATGTATCTCACACGTACAGAACCACACTAGGCCCCAATTACTATTTTTTGTACCCCTAAAAGGCAGGATGAGGAGTAGGATGAGTACGGAACAGGCAGCACCCTCAAATCCTCAGAAATATGAGATGAACCCCAAAAATTGGAAAGGTGTATCTCACACGTACCAACACAGACTATCCCGCAATTTAATTGTTTATACCCAAAGGTTTTTATTGAATAGCGGAATAGAAAATATGATCAAAAAAAGTGTATGTATCTCACACGTACAGAACCACACTAGGCCCCAATTACTATTTTTTGTACCCCTAAAAGGCAGGATGAGGAGTTGGAGGAGTTTGGAACAGGCAGCACCCTCAAATCTTCAGAAGTATGAGATGAACCCCAAAAACTTGGAAAGGTGTATCTCACACGTACCAACACAGACTATCCCGCAATTTTATTGTTTATACCCAAAGGTTTTTATTGAATAGCGGAATAGAAAATATGATCAAAAAAAGTGTATGTATCTCACACGTACAGAACCACAATAGGCCCCAATTACTATTTTCTGTACCCCTAAAAGGCAGGATGAGGAGTAGGAGGAGTTTGGAACAGGCAGCACCCTCAAATCTTCAGAAGTATGAGATGAACCCCAAAAACTTGGAAAGGTGTATCTCACACATACCAACACAGACTATCCCGCAATTTAATTGTTTATACCCAAAGGTTTTTATTGAATAGCGGAATAGAAAATATGATCAAAAAAAGTGTATGTATCTCACACGTACAGAACCACACTAGGCCCCAATTACTATTTTTTGTACCCCTAAAAGGCAGGATGAGGAGTTGGAGGAGTTTGGAACAGGCAGCACCCTCAAATCTTCAGAAATATGAGATGAACCCCAAAAACTTGGAAAGGTGTATCTCACACGTACCAACACAGACTATCCCGCAATTTAATTGTTTATACCCAAAGGTTTTGTCAGTTACCTTGGTGGAGGCCGAAGTGCTGAGAGGGCTTCCCTTGCAGCTCGGTGCGGATCACCCCTGGTGGTGAAACAGGAGATGACACGTCCCAAGGAGCACTGGATGCGGATGGATCCCGGATGGATGGATGGTGATTCAGGACCGCTTCCAGGAGATCTATAGATGCTCAGAGAAAAGAGACAAAGGTTAATGCCAGGCCGAGGGTCATACACAGATAATCAGTCCGAGGAGATGAAGGTACAGAGGGCCGCACAAGAGAGAGAGTCCGTGGGATCCGAGCCAAGGTCGGTACACAGGAGATCCAGCAGAGGTGTCTTTTAGAGTAAGGGGTGGTCAGGCAAGCCGAGGTCAAACGAAGGAGAGATGCAGGTAAGTCAAAGGAGCTAGCCGGGATAAACAGGAACAACAGGCAATCGAACAGGTCACGGGTACAGGAGCTGATGATAAACCAGCACTGAAGCACAGCCAGTGAGTGTCTTATATAGGGCCAGGGCTGGGGAGATGGGCGTGGTGACACACCTGCTCTGCATCCAGCATTCTATTGTTGCTGAATGCTGATTCCTTTCCTGACAGTGCCCCCCCCCGAGGGGCAGCCTCTGGATGCCCTCTGACCATGTTTTTCCGGAAATTTGCTATGAAATTCTCTCAGAAGCTTAGGAGCATGGATATTATCCAATGGTTCCCAGGAATTGTCCTCCGGGGGGTATCCTTTCCATTTAATTAAGTATTGAGTGCGATTGCCTCTCCGTCGGCAATCTAAGATAGTCTCAATCTCAAATTCAGGCTCCCCTTCCATTGCAACTGGAGGAGGTGGTACCTCTTCTCTCCCCGGGTATGGGCTCGGTATTGCGGGCTTCAGTAGCGAGGCATGAAACACCGGGTGAATTTTGAAAGAACCGGGCAAGACTAATTCAAAGGCCACAGGGTTCACCACTCTCTTGACCTCGAAAGGACCAATGAATCTTGGCCCCAACTTCTTGGATGGGCAAGAAAGTTTTAAATTAGTTGACGAGAGCCAGACCTTATCTCCCACCTTGTGTGCAGGGTTCACCTTCCGTTTGAGGTCAAAGAATTTCTTATAATCCTGTTGGGCTTTCTGAATATTGTCCTGTAGTAACTGAAAATTAGCTTTAATGGCAGCCAGACGATCCAGGACTGCGGGAACCGTGATTTCCTGGTCCAAGTTGGGCAAGAAAGAAGGGTGGAAGCCATAATTAGCCCAAAACGGGGTTTGGTTGGTTGCGGAGTGTACAGAATTATTGTAAGCGAATTCTGCGCATGGGAGCAGGGAGACCAAGTTGTCCTGAGAGCTGGTGCAAAAGCATCGGAGGTACTGTTCTAGAGTTTGATTTGTTCTTTCCGTCTGCCCGTTGCTTTGTGGATGGTAGGCAGAGGACAGGGACACTCCAACCGCCAAGGCCTTGCAGAGCTCCTTCCAAAATCTAGAGGTAAATTGAACGCCTCGGTCTGATACTATATTATTCGGAAGTCCATGTAACCTGACCACCTCTTTGATGAATGCGTTGGCTGTTTCCAAGGCAGAAGGAGCTTACGGAATTTAGGATCGGGCTCTTCTGTTCCAGGAGGTTGTGTGCCCAAGTCTGAGGTTCGTCAGCCAATAGGGAAATTATAAACCCTACTTTAACGGATTCAGAGGAGAAGGTCCTGGGCTGGAGAGCCAGATATAACAAACAGGCATTCTTGAAGGCCCTGAACTTCCTTCGCTCCCCACGGAAGCGTTCTGGCGTGGGCACCCGTGGCTCTGGTGGCGGAGCTGAAACTGAATGGGCGGAGCTAGTTTGATCCGGTTGGGACGGAGCCGGTAGCGAGCTAGTGGCAGGCTGAGTAGGGTCCGTCGGGGAGGAGGAGCCGGCTAGGTTAAGTACCCGACCTTCCAGCTGGAAGTAACCATCTTGTAGTCTTTGTACGGCCTGGGTCAGGGCTGAAACCTGTTGGCACAGAGCCTCGAGCGGGGAAGCACCTCTGTCGGCCTCTGACATGGCTGGTTTATGCTGTCAGTTACCTTGGTGGAGGCCGAAGTGCTGAGAGGGCTTCCCTTGCAGCTCGGTGCGGATCACCCCTGGTGGTGAAACAGGAGATGACACGTCCCAAGGAGCACTGGATGCGGATGGATCCCGGATGGATGGATGGTGATTCAGGACCGCTTCCAGGAGATCTATAGATGCTCAGAGAAAAGAGACAAAGGTTAATGCCAGGCCGAGGGTCATACACAGATAATCAGTCCGAGGAGATGAAGGTACAGAGGGCCGCACAAGAGAGAGAGTCCGTGGGATCCGAGCCAAGGTCGGTACACAGGAGATCCAGCAGAGGTGTCTTTTAGAGTAAGGGGTGGTCAGGCAAGCCGAGGTCAAACGAAGGAGAGATGCAGGTAAGTCAAAGGAGCTAGCCGGGATAAACAGGAACAACAGGCAATCGAACAGGTCACGGGTACAGGAGCTGATGATAAACCAGCACTGAAGCACAGCCAGTGAGTGTCTTATATAGGGCCAGGGCTGGGGAGATGGGCGTGGTGACACACCTGCTCTGCATCCAGCATTCTATTGTTGCTGAATGCTGATTCCTTTCCTGACAGGTTTTTATTGAATAGCGGAATAGAAAATATGATCAAAAAAAGTGTATGTATCTCACACGTACAGAACCACACTAGGCCCCAATTACTATTTTTTGTACCCCTAAAAGGCAGGATGAGGAGTTGGAGGAGTTTGGAACAGGCAGCACCCTCAAATCTTCAGAAGTATGAGATGAACCCCAAAAGCTTGGAAAGGTGTATCTCACACGTACCAACACAGACTATCCCGCAATTTAATTGTTTCTACCCAAAGGTTTTTATTGAATAGCGGAATAGAAAATATGATCAAAAAAAGTGTATGTATCTCACACGTACAGAACCACACTAGGCCCCAATAACTATTTTTTGTACCCCTAAAAGGCAGGATGAGGAGTAGGAGGAGTTTGGAACAGGCAGCACCCTCAAATCTTCAGAAGTATGAGATGAACCCCAAAAGTTGGAAAGGTGTATCTCACACGTACCAACACAGACTATCCCGCAATTTTATTGTTTATACCCAAAGGTTTTTATTGAATAGCGGAATAGAAAATATGATCAAAAAAAGTGTATGTATCTCACAAGTACAGAACCACACTAGGCCCCAATTACTATTTGTTGTACCCCTAAAAGGCAGAATAAGGAGTAGGAGGTGTTTGGAACAGGCAGCAGCCTCAAATCTTTAGAAGTATGAGATGAACCCCAAAAACTTGGAAAGGTGGATCTCACACGTACCAACACAGACTATCCCGCAATTTAATTGTTTATACCCAAAGGTTTTTATTGAATAGCGGAATAGAAAATATGATCAAAAAAAGTGTATGTATCTCACACGTACAGAAACACACTAGGCCCCAATTACTATTTTTTGTACCCCTAAAAGGCAGGATGAGGAGTAGGAGGAGTACGGAACAGGCAGCACCCTCAAATCCTCAGAAATATGAGATGAACCCCAAAAATTGGAAAGGTGTATCTCACACGTACCAACACAGACTATCCCGCAATTTAATTGTTTATACCCAAAGGTTTTTATTGAATAGCGGAATAGAAAATATGATCAAAAAAAGTGTATGTATCTCACACGTACAGAACCACACTAGGCCCCAATTACTATTTTTTGTACCCCTAAAAGGCAGGATGAGGAGTAGGAGGAGTTGGGAACAGGCAGCACCCTCAAATCTTCAGAAGTATGAGATGAACCCTAAAAACTTGGAAAGGTGGATCTCACATGTACCAACACAGACTATCCCGCAATTTAATTGTTTATACCCAAAGGTTTTTATTGAATAGCGGAATAGAAAATATGATCAAAAAAAGTGTATGTATCTCACACGTACAGAACCACACTAGGCCCCAATTACTATTTGTTGTACCCCTAAAAGGCAGGATGAGGAGTAGGAGGAGTTTGGAACAGGCAGCACCCTCAAATCTTCAGAAGTATGAGATGAACCCCAAAAATTGGAAAGGTGTATCTCACACGTACCAACACAGACTATCCTGCAATTTAATTGTTTATACCCAAAGGTTTTTATTGAATAGCGGAATAGAAAATATGATCAAAAAAAGTGTATGTATCTCACACGTACAGAACCACACTAGGCCCCAATTACTATTTGTTGTACCCCTAAAAGGCAGAATGAGGAGTAGGAGGTGTTTGGAACAGGCAGCAGCCTCAAATCTTTAGAAGTATGAGATGAACCCCAAAAACTTGGAAAGGTGGATCTCACACGTACCAACACAGACTATCCCGCAATTTAATTGTTTATACCCAAAGGTTTTTATTGAATAGCGGAATAGAAAATATGATCAAAAAAAGTGTATGTATCTCACACGTACAGAACCACACTAGGCCCCAATTACTATTTGTTGTACCCCTAAAAGGCAGAATGAGGAGTAGGAGGTGTTTGGAACAGGCAGCAGCCTCAAATCTTTAGAAGTATGAGATGAACCCCAAAAACTTGGAAAGGTGGATCTCACACGTACCAACACAGACTATCCCGCAATTTAATTGTTTATACCCAAAGGTTTTTATTGAATAGCGGAATAGAAAATATGATCAAAAAAAGTGTATGTATCTCACACGTACAGAACCACACTAGGCCCCAATTACTATTTTATGTACCCCTAAAAGGCAGGATGAGGAGTAGGAGGAGTTGGGAACAGGCAGCACCCTCAAATCTTCAGAAGTATGAGATGAACCCTAAAAACTTGGAAAGGTGGATCTCACATGTACCAACACAGACTATCCCGCAATTTAATTGTTTATACCCAAAGGTTTTTATTGAATAGCGGAATAGAAAATATGATCAAAAAAAGTGTATGTATCTCACACGTACAGAACCACACTAGGCCCCAATTACTATTTGTTGTACCCCTAAAAGGCAGGATGAGGAGTAGGAGGAGTTTGGAACAGGCAGCACCCTCAAATCTTCAGAAGTATGAGATGAACACCAAAAACTTGGAAAGGTGGATCTCACACGTACCAACACAGACTATCCCGCAATTTAATTGTTTATACCCAAAGGTTTTTATTGAATAGCGGAATAGAAAATATGATCAAAAAAAGTGTATGTATCTCACACGTACAGAACCACACTAGGCCCCAAATACTATTTTTTGTACCCCTAAAAGGCAGGATGAGGAGTTGGAGGAGTTTGGAACAGGCAGCACCCTCAAATCTTCAGAAATATGAGATGAACCCCAAAAACTTGGAAAGGTGTATCTCACACGTACCAACACAGACTATCCCGCAATTTAATTGTTTATACCCAAAGGTTTTTATTGAATAGCGGAATAGAAAATATGATCAAAAAAAGTGTATGTATCTCACACGTACAGAACCACACTAGGCCCCAATTACTATTTTTTGTACCCCTAAAAGGCAGGATGAGGAGTAGGAGGAGTTTGGAACAGGCAGCACCCTCAAATCTTCAGAAGTATGAGATGAACCCCAAAAATTGGAAAGGTATATCTCACACGTACCAACACAGACTATCCTGCAATTTAATTGTTTATACCCAAAGGTTTTTATTGAATAGCGGAATAGAAAATATGATCAAAAAAAGTGTATGTATCTCACACGTACAGAACCACACTAGGCCCCAATTACTATTTGTTGTACCCCTAAAAGGCAGAATGAGGAGTAGGAGGTGTTTGGAACAGGCAGCAGCCTCAAATCTTTAGAAGTATGAGATGAACCCCAAAAACTTGGAAAGGTGGATCTCACACGTACCAACACAGACTATGCCGCAATTTAATTGTTTATACCCAAAGGTTTTTATTGAATAGCGGAATAGAAAATATGATCAAAAAAAGTGTATGTATCTCACACGTACAGAACCACACTAGGCCCCAATTACTATTTTTTGTACCCCTAAAAGGCAGGATGAGGAGTAGGAGGAGTACGGAACAGGCAGCACCCTCAAATCCTCAGAAATATGAGATGAACCCCAAAAATTGGAAAGGTGTATCTCACACGTACCAACACAGACTATCCCGCAATTTAATTGTTTATACCCAAAGGTTTTTATTGAATAGCGGAATAGAAAATATGATCAAAAAAAGTGTATGTATCTCACACGTACAGAACCACACTAGGCCCCAATTACTATTTGTTGTACCCCTAAAAGGCAGAATGAGGAGTAGGAGGTGTTTGGAACAGGCAGCAGCCTCAAATCTTTAGAAGTATGAGATGAACCCCAAAAACTTGGAAAGGTGGATCTCACACGTACCAACACAGACTATCCCGCAATTTAATTGTTTATACCCAAAGGTTTTTATTGAATAGCGGAGTAGAAAATATGATCAAAAAAGTGTATGTATCTCACACGTACAGAACCACACTAGGCCCCAATTACTATTTTTTGTACCCCTAAAAGGCAGGATGAGGAGTAGGAGGAGTTTGGAACAGGCAGCACCCTCAAATATTCAGAAGTATGAGATGAACCCCGAAAACTTGGAAAGGTGGATCTCACATGTACCAACACAGACTATCCCGCAATTTAATTGTTTATAACCAAAGGTTTTTATTGAATAGCGGAATAGAAAATATGATCAAAAAAAGTGAATGTATCTCACACGTACAGAACCACACTAGGCCCCAATTACTATTTGTTGTACCCCTAAAAGGCAGGATAAGGAGTAGGAGGAGTTTGGAACAGGCAGCACCCTCAAATCTTCAGAAGTATGAGATAAACCCCAAAAACTTGGAAAGGTGGATCTCACACGTACCAACACAGACTATCCCGCAATTTAATTGTTTATACCCAAAGGTTTTTATTGAATAGCGGAATAGAAAATATGATCAAAAAAAGTGTATGTATCTCACACGTATAGAACCACACTAGGCCCCAATTACTATTTTTTGTACCCCTAAAAGGCAGGATGAGGAGTAGGAGGAGTTTGGAACAGGCAGCACCCTCAAATCTTCAGAAGTATGAGATGAACCCCAAAAACTTGGAAAGGTGTATCTCACACGTACCAACACAGACTATCCCGCAATTTAATTGTTTATACCCAAAGGTTTTTATTGAATAGCGGAATAGAAAATATGATCAAAAAAAGTGTATGTATCTCACACGTACAGAACCACACTAGGCCCCAATTACTATTTTTTGTACCCCTAAAAGGCAGGATGAGGAGTAGGAGGAGTTTGGAAAAGGCAGCACCCTCAAATCTTCAGAAGTATGAGATGAACCCCAAAAATTGGAAAGGTGTATCTCACACGTACCAACACAGACTATCCCGCAATTTAATTGTTTATACCCAAAGGTTTTTATTGAATAGCGGAATAGAAAATATGATCAAAAAAAGTGTATGTATCTCACACGTACAGAACCACACTAGGCCCCATTACTATTTGTTGTACCCCTAAAAGGCAGAATGAGGAGTAGGAGGTGTTTGGAACAGGCAGCAGCCTCAAATCTTTAGAAGTATGAGATGAACCCCAAAAACTTGGAAAGGTGGATCTCACACGTACCAACACAGACTATCCCGCAATTTAATTGTTTATACCCAAAGGTTTTTATTGAATAGCGGAATAGAAAATATGATCAAAAAAAGTGTATGTATCTCACACGTACAGAACCACACTAGGCCCCAATTACTATTTTTTGTACCCCTAAAAGGCAGGATGAGGAGTAGGAGGAGTTTGGAACAGGCAGCACCCTCAAATCTTCAGAAGTATGAGATGAACCCCACAAACTTGGAAAGGTGGATCTCACATGTACCAACATAGACTATCCCGCAATTTAATTGTTTATACCCAAAGGTTTTTATTGAATAGCGGAATAGAAAATATGATCAAAAAAAGTGTATGTATCTCACACGTACAGAACCACACTAGGCCCCAATTACTATTTGTTGTACCCCTAAAAGGCAGGATGAGGAGTAGGAGGAGTTTGGAACAGGCAGCACCCTCAAATCTTCAGAAGTATGAGATGAACCCCAAAAACTTGGAAAGGTGGATCTCACACGTACCAACACAGACTATCCCGCAATTTAATTGTTTATACCCAAAGGTTTTTATTGAATAGCGGAATAGAAAATATGATCAAAAAAAGTGTATGTATCTCACACGTACAGAACCACACTAGGCCCCAATTACTATTTTTTGTACCCCTAAAAGGCAGGATGAGGAGTTGGAGGAGTTTGGAACAGGCAGCACCCTCAAATCTTCAGAAATATGAGATGAACCCCAAAAACTTGGAAAGGTGTATCTCACACGTACCAACACAGACTATCCCGCAATTTAATTGTTTATACCCAAAGGTTTTTATTGAATAGCGGAAAAGAAAATATGATCAAAAAAAGTGTATGTATCTCACACGTACAGAACCACACTAGGCCCCAATTACTATTTTTTGTACCCCTAAAAGGCAGGATGAGGAGTTGGAGGAGTTTGGAAATGGCAGCACCCTCAAATCTTCAGAAGTATGAGATGAACCCCAAAAACTTGGAAAGGTGGATCTCACACGTACCAACACAGACTATCCCGCAATTTAATTGTTTATACCCAAAGGTTTTTATTGAATAGCGGAATAGAAAATATGATCAAAAAAAGTGTATGTATCTCACACGTACAGAACCACACTAGGCCCCAATTACTATTTTTTGTACCTCTAAAAGGCAGGATGAGGAGTAGGAGGAGTTTGGAACAGGCAGCACCCTCAAATCTTCAGAAGTATGAGATGAACCCCAAAAATTGGAAAGGTGTATCTCACACGTACCAACACAGACTATCCCGCAATTTAATTGTTTATACCCAAAGGTTTTTATTGAATAGCGGAATAGAAAATATGATCAAAAAAAGTGTATGTATCTCACACGTACAGAACCACACTAGGCCCCAATTACTATTTGTTGTACCCCTAAAAGGCAGAATGAGGAGTAGGAGGTGTTTGGAACAGGCAGCAGCCTCAAATCTTTAGAAGTATGAGATGAACCCCAAACACTTGGAAAGGTGGATCTCACACGTACCAACACAGACTATCCCGCAATTTAATTGTTTATACCCAAAGGTTTTTATTGAATAGCGGAATAGAAAATATGATCAAAAAAAGTGTATGTATCTCACACGTATAGAACCACACTAGGCCCCAATTACTATTTTTTGTACCCCTAAAAGGCAGGATGAGGAGTAGGAGGAGTTTGGAACAGGCAGCACCCTCAAATCTTCAGAAGTATGAGATGAACCCCAAAAACTTGGAAAGGTGTATCTCACACGTACCAACACAGACTATCCCGCAATTTAATTGTTTATACCCAAAGGTTTTTATTGAATAGCGGAATAGAAAATATGATCAAAAAAAGTGTATGTATCTCACACGTACAGAACCACACTAGGCCCCAATTACTATTTTTTGTACCCCTAAAAGGCAGGATGAGGAGTAGGAGGAGTTTGGAAAAGGCAGCACCCTCAAATCTTCAGAAGTATGAGATGAACCCCAAAAATTGGAAAGGTGTATCTCACACGTACCAACACAGACTATCCCGCAATTTAATTGTTTATACCCAAAGGTTTTTATTGAATAGCGGAATAGAAAATATGATCAAAAAAAGTGTATGTATCTCACACGTACAGAACCACACTAGGCCCCATTACTATTTGTTGTACCCCTAAAAGGCAGAATGAGGAGTAGGAGGTGTTTGGAACAGGCAGCAGCCTCAAATCTTTAGAAGTATGAGATGAACCCCAAAAACTTGGAAAGGTGGATCTCACACGTACCAACACAGACTATCCCGCAATTTAATTGTTTATACCCAAAGGTTTTTATTGAATAGCGGAATAGAAAATATGATCAAAAAAAGTGTATGTATCTCACACGTACAGAACCACACTAGGCCCCAATTACTATTTTTTGTACCCCTAAAAGGCAGGATGAGGAGTAGGAGGAGTTTGGAACAGGCAGCACCCTCAAATCTTCAGAAGTATGAGATGAACCCCACAAACTTGGAAAGGTGGATCTCACATGTACCAACATAGACTATCCCGCAATTTAATTGTTTATACCCAAAGGTTTTTATTGAATAGCGGAATAGAAAATATGATCAAAAAAAGTGTATGTATCTCCCACGTACAGAACCACACTAGGCCCCAATTACTATTTGTTGTACCCCTAAAAGGCAGGATGAGGAGTAGGAGGAGTTTGGAACAGGCAGCACCCTCAAATCTTCAGAAGTATGAGATGAACCCCAAAAACTTGGAAAGGTGGATCTCACACGTACCAACACAGACTATCCCGCAATTTAATTGTTTATACCCAAAGGTTTTTATTGAATAGCGGAATAGAAAATATGATCAAAAAAAGTGTATGTATCTCACACGTACAGAACCACACTAGGCCCCAATTACTATTTTTTGTACCCCTAAAAGGCAGGATGAGGAGTTGGAGGAGTTTGGAACAGGCAGCACCCTCAAATCTTCAGAAATATGAGATGAACCCCAAAAACTTGGAAAGGTGTATCTCACACGTACCAACACAGACTATCCCGCAATTTAATTGTTTATACCCAAAGGTTTTTATTGAATAGCGGAAAAGAAAATATGATCAAAAAAAGTGTATGTATCTCACACGTACAGAACCACACTAGGCCCCAATTACTATTTTTTGTACCCCTAAAAGGCAGGATGAGGAGTTGGAGGAGTTTGGAAATGGCAGCACCCTCAAATCTTCAGAAGTATGAGATGAACCCCAAAAACTTGGAAAGGTGTATCTCACACGTACCAACACAGACTATCCCGCAATTTAATTGTTTATACCCAAAGGTTTTTATTGAATAGCGGAATAGAAAATATGATCAAAAAAAGTGTATGTATCTCACACGTACAGAACCACACTAGGCCCCAATTACTATTTTTTGTACCTCTAAAAGGCAGGATGAGGAGTAGGAGGAGTTTGGAACAGGCAGCACCCTCAAATCTTCAGAAGTATGAGATGAACCCCAAAAATTGGAAAGGTGTATCTCACACGTACCAACACAGACTATCCCGCAATTTAATTGTTTATACCCAAAGGTTTTTATTGAATAGCGGAATAGAAAATATGATCAAAAAAAGTGTATGTATCTCACACGTACAGAACCACACTAGGCCCCAATTACTATTTGTTGTACCCCTAAAAGGCAGAATGAGGAGTAGGAGGTGTTTGGAACAGGCAGCAGCCTCAAATCTTTAGAAGTATGAGATGAACCCCAAACACTTGGAAAGGTGGATCTCACACGTACCAACACAGACTATCCCGCAATTTAATTGTTTATACCCAAAGGTTTTTATTGAATAGCGGAATAGAAAATATGATCAAAAAAAGTGTATGTATCTCACACGTACAGAACCACACTAGGCCCCAATTACTATTTTTTGTACCCCTAAAAGGCAGGATGAGGAGTAGGATGAGTACGGAACAGGCAGCACCCTCAAATCCTCAGAAATATGAGATGAACCCCAAAAATTGGAAAGGTGTATCTCACACGTACCAACACAGACTATCCCGCAATTTAATTGTTTATACCCAAAGGTTTTTATTGAATAGCGGAATAGAAAATATGATCAAAAAAAGTGTATGTATCTCACACGTACAGAACCACACTAGGCCCCAATTACTATTTTTTGTACCCCTAAAAGGCAGGATGAGGAGTTGGAGGAGTTTGGAACAGGCAGCACCCTCAAATCTTCAGAAATATGAGATGAACCCCAAAAACTTGGAAAGGTGTATCTCACACGTACCAACACAGACTATCCCGCAATTTAATTGTTTATACCCAAAGGTTTTTATTGAATAGCGGAATAGAAAATATGATCAAAAAAAGTGTATGTATCTCACACGTACAGAACCACACTAGGCCCCAATTACTATTTTTTGTACCCCTAAAAGGCAGGATGAGGAGTAGGAGGAGTTTGGAACAGGCAGCACCCTCAAATCTTCAGAAGTATGAGATGAACCCCAAAAATTGGAAAGGTGTATCTCACACGTACCAACACAGACTATCCCGCAATTTAATTGTTTATACCCAAAGGTTTTTATTGAATAGCGGAATAGAAAATATGATCAAAAAAAGTGTATGTATCTCACACGTACAGAACCACACTAGGCCCCAATTACTATTTGTTGTACCCCTAAAAGGCAGGATGAGGAGTAGGAGGAGTTTGGAACAGGCAGCACCCTCAAATCTTCAGAAGTATGAGATGAACCCCAAAAATTGGAAAGGTGTATCTCACACGTACCAACACAGACTATCCCGCAATTTAATTGTTTATACCCAAAGGTTTTTATTGAATAGCGGAATAGAAAATATGATCAAAAAAAGTGTATGTATCTCACACGTACAGAACCACACTAGGCCCCAATTACTATTTGTTGTACCCCTAAAAGGCAGAATGAGGAGTAGGAGGTGTTTGGAACAGGCAGCAGCCTCAAATCTTTAGAAGTATGAGATGAACCCCAAAAACTTGGAAAGGTGGATCTCACACGTACCAACACAGACTATCCCGCAATTTAATTGTTTATACCCAAAGGTTTTTATTGAATAGCGGAATAGAAAATATGATCAAAAAAAGTGTATGTATCTCACACGTACAGAACCACACTAGGCCCCAATTACTATTTTTTGTACCCCTAAAAGGCAGGATGAGGAGTAGGATGAGTACGGAACAGGCATTACCCTCAAATCCTCAGAAATATGAGATGAACCCCAAAAATTGGAAAGGTGTATCTCACACGTACCAACACAGACTATCCCGCAATTTAATTGTTTATACCCAAAGGTTTTTATTGAATAGCGGAATAGAAAATATGATCAAAAAAAGTGTATGTATCTCACACGTACAGAACCACACTAGGCCCCAATTACTATTTTTTGTACCCCTAAAAGGCAGGATGAGGAGTAGGAGGAGTTTGGAACAGGTAGCACCCTCAAATCTTCAGAAGTATGAGATGAACCCCAAAAACTTGGAAAGGTGGATCTCACATGTACCAACATAGACTATCCCGCAATTTAATTGTTTATACCCAAAGGTTTTTATTGAATAGCGGAATAGAAAATATGATCAAAAAAAGTGTATGTATCTCACACGTACAGAACCACACTAGGCCCCAATTACTATTTGTTGTACCCCTAAAAGGCAGGATGAGGAGTAGGAGGAGTTTGGAACAGGCAGCACCCTCAAATCTTCAGAAGTATGAGATGAACCCCAAAAACTTGGAAAGGTGGATCTCACACGTACCAACACAGACTATCCCGCAATTTAATTGTTTATACCCAAAGGTTTTTATTGAATAGCGGAATAGAAAATATGATCAAAAAAAGTGTATGTATCTCACACATACAGAACCACACTAGGCCCCAATTACTATTTTTTGTACCCCTAAAAGGCAGGATGAGGAGTTGGAGGAGTTTGGAACAGGCAGCACCCTCAAATCTTCAGAAATATGAGATGAACCCCAAAAACTTGGAAAGGTGTATCTCACACGTACCAACACAGACTATCCCGCAATTTAATTGTTTATACCCAAAGGTTTTTATTGAATAGCGGAATAGAAAATATGATCAAAAAAAGTGTATGTATCTCACACGTACAGAACCACACTAGGCCCCAATTACTATTTGTTGTACCCCTAAAAGGCAGGATGAGGAGTAGGAGGAGTTTGGAACAGGCAGCACCCTCAAATCTTCAGAAGTATGAGATGAACCCCAAAAATTGGAAAGGTGTATCTCACACGTACCAACACAGACTATCCCGCAATTTAATTGTTTATACCCAAAGGTTTTTATTGAATAGCGGAATAGAAAATATGATCAAAAAAAGTGTATGTATCTCACACGTACAGAACCACACTAGGCCCCAATTACTATTTGTTGTACCCCTAAAAGGCAGGATGAGGAGTAGGAGGAGTTTGGAACAGGCAGCACCCTCAAATCTTCAGAAGTATGAGATGAACCCCAAAAATTGGAAAGGTGTATCTCACACGTACCAACACAGACTATCCCGCAATTTAATTGTTTATACCCAAAGGTTTTTATTGAATAGCGGAATAGAAAATATGATCAAAAAAAGTGTATGTATCTCACACGTACAGAACCACACTAGGCCCCAATTACTATTTGTTGTACCCCTAAAAGGCAGAATGAGGAGTAGGAGGTGTTTGGAACAGGCAGCAGCCTCAAATCTTTAGAAGTATGAGATGAACCCCAAAAACTTGGAAAGGTGGATCTCACACGTACCAACACAGACTATCCCGCAATTTAATTGTTTATACCCAAAGGTTTTTATTGAATAGCGGAATAGAAAATATGATCAAAAAAAGTGTATGTATCTCACACGTACAGAACCACACTAGGCCCCAATTACTATTTTTTGTACCCCTAAAAGGCAGGATGAGGAGTAGGATGAGTACGGAACAGGCAGCACCCTCAAATCCTCAGAAATATGAGATGAACCCCAAAAATTGGAAAGGTGTATCTCACACGTACCAACACAGACTATCCCGCAATTTAATTGTTTATACCCAAAGGTTTTTATTGAATAGCGGAATAGAAAATATGATCAAAAAAAGTGTATGTATCTCACACGTACAGAACCACACTAGGCCCCAATTACTATTTTTTGTACCCCTAAAAGGCAGGATGAGGAGTAGGAGGAGTTTGGAACAGGCAGCACCCTCAAATCTTCAGAAGTATGAGATGAACCCCAAAAACTTGGAAAGGTGGATCTCACATGTACCAACATAGACTATCCCGCAATTTAATTGTTTATACCCAAAGGTTTTTATTGAATAGCGGAATAGAAAATATGATCAAAAAAAGTGTATGTATCTCACACGTACAGAACCACACTAGGCCCCAATTACTATTTGTTGTACCCCTAAAAGGCAGGATGAGGAGTAGGAGGAGTTTGGAACAGGCAGCACCCTCAAATCTTCAGAAGTATGAGATGAACCCCAAAAACTTGGAAAGGTGGATCTCACACGTACCAACACAGACTATCCCGCAATTTAATTGTTTATACCCAAAGGTTTTTATTGAATAGCGGAATAGAAAATATGATCAAAAAAAGTGTATGTATCTCACACGTACAGAACCACACTAGGCCCCAATTACTATTTTTTGTACCCCTAAAAGGCAGGATGAGGAGTTGGAGGAGTTTGGAACAGGCAGCACCCTCAAATCTTCAGAAATATGAGATGAACCCCAAAAACTTGGAAAGGTGTATCTCACACGTACCAACACAGACTATCCCGCAATTTAATTGTTTATACCCAAAGGTTTTTATTGAATAGCGGAATAGAAAATATGATCAAAAAAAGTGTATGTATCTCACACGTAGAGAACCACACTAGGCCCCAATTACTATTTTTTGTACCCCTAAAAGGCAGGATGAGGAGTAGGAGGAGTTTGGAACAGGCAGCACCCTCAAATCTTCAGAAGTATGAGATGAACCCCAAAAATTGGAAAGGTGTATCTCACACGTACCAACACAGACTATCCCGCAATTTAATTGTTTATACCCAAAGGTTTTTATTGAATAGCGGAATAGAAAATATGATCAAAAAAAGTGTATGTATCTCACACGTACAGAACCACACTAGGCCCCAATTACTATTTGTTGTACCCCTAAAAGGCAGAATGAGGAGTAGGAGGTGTTTGGAACAGGCAGCAGCCTCAAATCTTTAGAAGTATGAGATGAACCCCAAAAACTTGGAAAGGTGGATCTCACACGTACCAACACAGACTATGCCGCAATTTAATTGTTTATACCCAAAGGTTTTTATTGAATAGCGGAATAGAAAATATGATCAAAAAAAGTGTATGTATCTCACACGTACAGAACCACACTAGGCCCCAATTACTATTTTTTGTACCCCTAAAAGGCAGGATGAGGAGTAGGAGGAGTACGGAACAGGCAGCACCCTCAAATCCTCAGAAATATGAGATGAACCCCAAAAATTGGAAAGGTGTATCTCACACGTACCACCACAGACTATCCCGCAATTTAATTGTTTATACCCAAAGGTTTTTATTGAATAGCGGAATAGAAAATATGATCAAAAAAAGTGTATGTATCTCACACGTACAGAACCACACTAGGCCCCAATTACTATTTGTTGTACCCCTAAAAGGCAGAATGAGGAGTAGGAGGTGTTTGGAACAGGCAGCAGCCTCAAATCTTTAGAAGTATGAGATGAACCCCAAAAACTTGGAAAGGTGGATCTCACACGTACCAACACAGACTATCCCGCAATTTAATTGTTTATACCCAAAGGTTTTTATTGAATAGCGGAATAGAAAATATGATCAAAAAAAGTGTATGTATCTCACACGTACAGAAACACACTAGGCCCCAATTACTATTTTTTGTACCCCTAAAAGGCAGGATGAGGAGTAGGAGGAGTACGGAACAGGCAGCACCCTCAAATCCTCAGAAATATGAGATGAACCCCAAAAATTGGAAAGGTGTATCTCACACGTACCAACACAGACTATCCCGCAATTTAATTGTTTATACCCAAAGGTTTTTATTGAATAGCGGAGTAGAAAATATGATCAAAAAAGTGTATGTATCTCACACGTACAGAACCACACTAGGCCCCAATTACTATTTTTTGTACCCCTAAAAGGCAGGATGAGGAGTAGGAGGAGTTTGGAACAGGCAGCACCCTCAAATCTTCAGAAGTATGAGATGAACCCCAAAAACTTGGAAAGGTGGATCTCACATGTACCAACACAGACTATCCCGCAATTTAATTGTTTATAACCAAAGGTTTTTATTGAATAGCGGAATAGAAAATATGATCAAAAAAAGTGTATGTATCTCACACGTACAGAACCACACTAGGCCCCAATTACTATTTGTTGTACCCCTAAAAGGCAGGATGAGGAGTAGGAGGAGTTTGGAACAGGCAGCACCCTCAAATCTTCAGAAGTATGAGATGAACCCCAAAAACTTGGAAAGGTGGATCTCACACGTACCAACACAGACTATCCCGCAATTTAATTGTTTATACCCAAAGGTTTTTATTGAATAGCGGAATAGAAAATATGATCAAAAAAAGTGTATGTATCTCACACGTACAGAACCACACTTGGCCCCAATTACTATTTTTTGTACCCCTAAAAGGCAGGAAGAGGAGTTGGAGGAGTTTGGAACAGGCAGCACCCTCAAATCTTCAGAAGTATGAGATGAACCCCAAAAACTTGGAAAGGTGTATCTCACACGTACCAACACAGACTATCCCGCAATTTAATTGTTTATACCCAAAGGTTTTTATTGAATAGCGGAATAGAAAATATGATCAAAAAAAGTGTATGTATCTCACACGTACAGAACCACACTAGGCCCCAATTACTATTTTTTGTACCCCTAAAAGGCAGGATGAGGAGTAGGAGGAGTTTGGAACAGGCAGCACCCTCAAATCTTCAGAAGTATGAGATGAACCCCAAAAACTTGGAAAGGTGTATCTCACACGTACCAACACAGACTATCCCGCAATTTAATTGTTTATACCCAAAGGTTTTTATTGAATAGCGGAATAGAAAATATGATCAAAAAAAGTGTATGTATCTCACACGTACAGAACCACACTAGGCCCCAATTACTATTTTTTGTACCCCTAAAAGGCAGGATGAGGAGTAGGAGGAGTTTGGAACAGGCAGCACCCTCAAATCTTCAGAAGTATGAGATGAACCCCAAAAATTGGAAAGGTGTATCTCACACGTACCAACACAGACTATCCCGCAATTTAATTGTTTATACCCAAGGGTTTTTTATTGAATAGCGGAATAGAAAATATGATCAAAAAAAGTGTATGTATCTCACACGTACAGAACCACACTAGGCCCCATTACTATTTGTTGTACCCCTAAAAGGCAGAATGAGGAGTAGGAGGTGTTTGGAACAGGCAGCAGCCTCAAATCTTTAGAAGTATGAGATGAACCCCAAAAACTTGGAAAGGTGGATCTCACACGTACCAACACAGACTATCCCGCAATTTAATTGTTTATACCCAAAGGTTTTTATTGAATAGCGGAATAGAAAATATGATCAAAAAAAGTGTATGTATCTCACACGTACAGAACCACACTAGGCCCCAATTACTATTTTTTGTACCCCTAAAAGGCAGGATGAGGAGTAGGAGGAGTTTGGAACAGGCAGCACCCTCAAATCTTCAGAAGTATGAGATGAACCCCACAAACTTGGAAAGGTGGATCTCACATGTACCAACATAGACTATCCCGCAATTTAATTGTTTATACCCAAAGGTTTTTATTGAATAGCGGAATAGAAAATATGATCAAAAAAAGTGTATGTATCTCACACGTACAGAACCACACTAGGCCCCAATTACTATTTGTTGTACCCCTAAAAGGCAGGATGAGGAGTAGGAGGAGTTTGGAACAGGCAGCACCCTCAAATCTTCAGAAGTATGAGATGAACCCCAAAAACTTGGAAAGGTGGATCTCACACGTACCAACACAGACTATCCCGCAATTTAATTGTTTATACCCAAAGGTTTTTATTGAATAGCGGAATAGAAAATATGATCAAAAAAGTGTATGTATCTCACACGTACAGAACCACACTAGGCCCCAATTACTATTTTTTGTACCCCTAAAAGGCAGGATGAGGAGTTGGAGGAGTTTGGAACAGGCAGCACCCTCAAATCTTCAGAAATATGAGATGAACCCCAAAAACTTGGAAAGGTGTATCTCACACGTACCAACACAGACTATCCCGCAATTTAATTGTTTATACCCAAAGGTTTTTATTGAATAGCGGAATAGAAAATATGATCAAAAAAGTGTATGTATCTCACACGTACAGAACCACACTAGGCCCCAATTACTATTTTTTGTACCCCTAAAAGGCAGGATGAGGAGTTGGAGGAGTTTGGAACAGGCAGCACCCTCAAATCTTCAGAAGTATGAGATGAACCCCAAAAACTTGGAAAGGTGTATCTCACACGTACCAACACAGACTATCCCGCAATTTAATTGTTTATACCCAAAGGTTTTTATTGAATAGCGGAATAGAAAATATGATCAAAAAAAGTGTATGTATCTCACACGTACAGAACCACACTAGGCCCCAATTACTATTTTTTGTACCTCTAAAAGGCAGGATGAGGAGTAGGAGGAGTTTGGAACAGGCAGCACCCTCAAATCTTCAGAAGTATGAGATGAACCCCAAAAATTGGAAAGGTGTATCTCACACGTACCAACACAGACTATCCAGAAATTTAATTGTTTATACCCAAAGGTTTTTATTGAATAGCGGAATAGAAAAATTTGATCAAAAAAAGTGTATGTATCTCACACGTACAGAACCACACTAGGCCCCAATTACTATTTGTTGTACCCCTAAAAGGCAGAATGAGGAGTAGGAGGTGTTTGGAACAGGCAGCAGCCTCAAATCTTTAGAAGTATGAGATGAACCCCAAAAACTTGGAAAGGTGGATCTCACACGTACCAACACAGACTATCCCGCAATTTAATTGTTTATACCCAAAGGTTTTTATTGAATAGCGGAATAGAAAATATGATCAAAAAAAGTGTATGTATCTCACACGTACAGAACCACACTAGGCCCCAATTACTATTTTTTGTACCCCTAAAAGGCAGGATGAGGAGTAGGATGAGTACGGAACAGGCAGCACCCTCAAATCTTCAGAAATATGAGATGAACCCCAAAAATTGGAAAGGTGTATCTCACACGTACCAACACAGACTATCCCGCAATTTAATTGTTTATACCCAAAGGTTTTTATTGAATAGCGGAATAGAAAATATGATCAAAAAAAGTGTATGTATCTCACACGTACAGAACCACACTAGGCCCCAATTACTATTTTTTGTACCCCTAAAAGGCAGGATGAGGAGTAGGAGGAGTTTGGAACAGGCAGCACCCTCAAATCTTCAGAAGTATGAGATGAACCCCAAAAACTTGGAAAGGTGGATCTCACATGTACCAACATAGACTATCCCGCAATTTAATTGTTTATACCCAAAGGTTTTTATTGAATAGCGGAATAGAAAATATGATCAAAAAAAGTGTATGTATCTCACACGTACAGAACCACACTAGGCCCCAATTACTATTTGTTGTACCCCTAAAAGGCAGGATGAGGAGTAGGAGGAGTTTGGAACAGGCAGCACCCTCAAATCTTCAGAAGTATGAGATGAACCCCAAAAACTTGGAAAGGTGGATCTCACACGTACCAACACAGACTATCCCGCAATTTAATTGTTTATACCCAAAGGTTTTTATTGAATAGCGGAATAGAAAATATGATCAAAAAAAGTGTATGTATCTCACACGTACAGAACCACACTAGGCCCCAATTACTATTTTTTGTACCCCTAAAAGGCAGGATGAGGAGTTGGAGGAGTTTGGAACAGGCAGCACCCTCAAATCTTCAGAAATATGAGATGAACCCCAAAAACTTGGAAAGGTGTATCTCACACGTACCAACACAGACTATCCCGCAATTTAATTGTTTATACCCAAAGGTTTTTATTGAATAGCGGAATAGAAAATATGATCAAAAAAAGTGTATGTATCTCACACGTACAGAACCACACTAGGCCCCAATTACTATTTTTTGTACCCCTAAAAGGCAGGATGAGGAGTAGGAGGAGTTTGGAACAGGCAGCACCCTCAAATCTTCAGAAGTATGAGATGAACCCCAAAAATTGGAAAGGTGTATCTCACACGTACCAACACAGACTATCCCGCAATTTAATTGTTTATACCCAAAGGTTTTTATTGAATAGCGGAATAGAAAATATGATCAAAAAAAGTGTATGTATCTCACACGTACAGAACCACACTAGGCCCCAATTACTATTTGTTGTACCCCTAAAAGGCAGGATGAGGAGTAGGAGGAGTTTGGAACAGGCAGCACCCTCAAATCTTCAGAAGTATGAGATGAACCCCAAAAATTGGAAAGGTGTATCTCACACGTACCAACACAGACTATCCCGCAATTTAATTGTTTATACCCAAAGGTTTTTATTGAATAGCGGAATAGAAAATATGATCAAAAAAAGTGTATGTATCTCACACGTACAGAACCACACTAGGCCCCAATTACTATTTGTTGTACCCCTAAAAGGCAGAATGAGGAGTAGGAGGTGTTTGGAACAGGCAGCAGCCTCAAATCTTTAGAAGTATGAGATGAACCCCAAAAACGTGGAAAGGTGGATCTCACACGTACCAACACAGACTATCCCGCAATTTAATTGTTTATACCCAAAGGTTTTTATTGAATAGCGGAATAGAAAATATGATCAAAAAAAGTGTATGTATCTCACACGTACAGAACCACACTAGGCCCCAATTACTATTTTTTGTACCCCTAAAAGGCAGGATGAGGAGTAGGATGAGTACGGAACAGGCAGCACCCTCAAATCCTCAGAAATATGAGATGAACCCCAAAAATTGGAAAGGTGTATCTCACACGTACCAACACAGACTATCCCGCAATTTAATTGTTTATACCCAAAGGTTTTTATTGAATAGCGGAATAGAAAATATGATCAAAAAAAGTGTATGTATCTCACACGTACAGAACCACACTAGGCCCCAATTACTATTTTTTGTACCCCTAAAAGGCAGGATGAGGAGTAGGAGAAGTTTGGAACAGGCAGCACCCTCAAATCTTCAGAAGTATGAGATGAACCCCAAAAACTTGGAAAGGTGGATCTCACATGTACCAACATAGACTATCCCGCAATTTAATTGTTTATACCCAAAGGTTTTTATTGAATAGCGGAATAGAAAATATGATCAAAAAAAGTGTATGTATCTCACACGTACAGAACCACACTAGGCCCCAATTACTATTTGTTGTACCCCTAAAAGGCAGGATGAGGAGTAGGAGGAGTTTGGAACAGGCAGCACCCTCAAATCTTCAGAAGTATGAGATGAACCCCAAAAACTTGGAAAGGTGTATCTCACACGTACCAACACAGACTATCCCGCAATTTAATTGTTTATACCCAAAGGTTTTTATTGAATAGCGGAATAGAAAATATGATCAAAAAAAGTGTATGTATCTCACACGTACAGAACCACACTAGGCCCCAATTACTATTTTTTGTACCCCTAAAAGGCAGGATGAGGAGTAGGAGGAGTTTGGAACAGGCAGCACCCTCAAATCTTCAGAAGTATGAGATGAACCCCAAAAATTGGAAAGGTGTATCTCACACGTACCAACACAGACTATCCCGCAATTTAATTGTTTATACCCAAAGGTTTTTATTGAATAGCGGAATAGAAAATATGATCAAAAAAAGTGTATGTATCTCACACGTACAGAACCACACTAGGCCCCAATTACTATTTGTTGTACCCCTAAAAGGCAGAATGAGGAGTAGGAGGTGTTTGGAACAGGCAGCAGCCTCAAATCTTTAGAAGTATGAGATGAACCCCAAAAACTTGGAAAGGTGGATCTCACACGTACCAACACAGACTATGCCGCAATTTAATTGTTTATACCCAAAGGTTTTTATTGAATAGCGGAATAGAAAATATGATCAAAAAAAGTGTATGTATCTCACACGTACAGAACCACACTAGGCCCCAATTACTATTTTTTGTACCCCTAAAAGGCAGGATGAGGAGTAGGATGGAGTACGGAACAGGCAGCACCCTCAAATCCTCAGAAATATGAGATGAACCCCAAAAATTGGAAAGGTGTATCTCACACGTACCACCACAGACTATCCCGCAATTTAATTGTTTATACCCAAAGGTTTTTATTGAATAGCGGAATAGAAAATATGATCAAAAAAAGTGTATGTATCTCACACGTACAGAACCACACTAGGCCCCAATTACTATTTGTTGTACCCCTAAAAGGCAGAATGAGGAGTAGGAGGTGTTTGGAACAGGCAGCAGCCTCAAATCTTTAGAAGTATGAGATGAACCCCAAAAACTTGGAAAGGTGGATCTCACACGTACCAACACAGACTATCCCGCAATTTAATTGTTTATACCCAAAGGTTTTTATTGAATAGCGGAATAGAAAATATGATCAAAAAAAGTGTATGTATCTCACACGTACAGAAACACACTAGGCCCCAATTACTATTTTTTGTACCCCTAAAAGGCAGGATGAGGAGTAGGAGGAGTACGGAACAGGCAGCACCCTCAAATCCTCAGAAATATGAGATGAACCCCAAAAATTGGAAAGGTGTATCTCACACGTACCAACACAGACTATCCCGCAATTTAATTGTTTATACCCAAAGGTTTTTATTGAATAGCGGAGTAGAAAATATGATCAAAAAAGTGTATGTATCTCACACGTACAGAACCACACTAGGCCCCAATTACTATTTTTTGTACCCCTAAAAGGCAGGATGAGGAGTAGGAGGAGTTTGGAACAGGCAGCACCCTCAAATCTTCAGAAGTATGAGATGAACCCCAAAAACTTGGAAAGGTGGATCTCACATGTACCAACACAGACTATCCCGCAATTTAATTGTTTATAACCAAAGGTTTTTATTGAATAGCGGAATAGAAAATATGATCAAAAAAAGTGTATGTATCTCACACGTACAGAACCACACTAGGCCCCAATTACTATTTGTTGTACCCCTAAAAGGCAGGATGAGGAGTAGGAGGAGTTTGGAACAGGCAGCACCCTCAAATCTTCAGAAGTATGAGATGAACCCCAAAAACTTGGAAAGGTGGATCTCACACGTACCAACACAGACTATCCCGCAATTTAATTGTTTATACCCAAAGGTTTTTATTGAATAGCGGAATAGAAAATATGATCAAAAAAAGTGTATGTATCTCACACGTACAGAACCACACTTGGCCCCAATTACTATATTTTGTACCCCTAAAAGGCAGGATGAGGAGTTGGAGGAGTTTGGAACAGGCAGCACCCTCAAATCTTCAGAAGTATGAGATGAACCCCAAAAACTTGGAAAGGTGTATCTCACACGTACCAACACAGACTATCCCGCAATTTAATTGTTTATACCCAAAGGTTTTTATTGAATAGCGGAATAGAAAATATGATCAAAAAAAGTGTATGTATCTCACACGTACAGAACCACACTAGGCCCCAATTACTATTTTTTGTACCCCTAAAAGGCAGGATGAGGAGTAGGAGGAGTTTGGAACAGGCAGCACCCTCAAATCTTCAGAAGTATGAGATGAACCCCAAAAATTGGAAAGGTGTATCTCACACGTACCAACACAGACTATCCCGCAATTTAATTGTTTATACCCAAAGGTTTTTATTGAATAGCGGAATAGAAAATATGATCAAAAAAAGTGTATGTATCTCACACGTACAGAACCACACTAGGCCCCAATTACTATTTGTTGTACCCCTAAATGGCAGAATGAGGAGTAGGAGGTGTTTGGAACAGGCAGCAGCCTCAAATCTTTAGAAGTATGAGATGAACCCCAAAAACTTGGAAAGGTGGATCTCACACGTACCAACACAGACTATCCCGCAATTTAATTGTTTATACCCAAAGGTTTTTATTGAATAGCGGAATAGAAAATATGATCAAAAAAAGTGTATGTATCTCACACGTACAGAACCACACTAGGCCCCAATTACTATTTTTTGTACCCCTAAAAGGCAGGATGAGGAGTAGGAGGAGTACAGAACAGGCAGCACCCTCAAATCCTCAGAAATATGAGATGAACCCCAAAAATTGGAAAGGTGTATCTCACACGTACCAACACAGACTATCCCGCAATTTAATTGTTTATACCCAAAGGTTTTTATTGAATAGCGGAATAGAAAATATGATAAAAAAAGTGTATGTATCTCACACGTACAGAACCACACTAGGCCCCAATTACTATTTTTTGTACCCCTAAAAGGCAGGATGAGGAGTAGGAGGAGTTTGGAACAGGCAGCACCCTCAAATCTTCAGAAGTATGAGATGAACCCCAAAAACTTGGAAAGGTGGATCTCACATGTACCAACATAGACTATCCCGCAATTTAAATGTTTATACCCAAAGGTTTTTATTGAATAGCGGAATAGAAAATATGATCAAAAAAAGTGTATGTATCTCACACGTACAGAACCACACTAGGCCCCAATTACTATTTGTTGTACCCCTAAAAGGCAGGATGAGGAGTAGGAGGAGTTTGGAACAGGCAGCACCCTCAAATCTTCAGAAGTATGAGATGAACCCCAAAAACTTGGAAAGGTGGATCTCACACGTACCAACACAGACAATCCCGCAATTTAATTGTTTATACCCAAAGGTTTTTATTGAATAGCGGAATAGAAAATATGATCAAAAAAAGTGTATGTATCTCACACGTACAGAACCACACTAGGCCCCAATTACTATTTGTTGTACCCCTAAAAGGCAGAATGAGGAGTAGGAGGTGTTTGGAACAGGCAGCAGCCTCAAATCTTTAGAAGTATGAGATGAACCCCAAAAACTTGGAAAGGTGGATCTCACACGTACCAACACAGACTATCCCGCAATTTAATTGTTTATACCCAAAGGTTTTTATTGAATAGCGGAATAGAAAATATGATCAAAAAAAGTGTATGTATCTCACACGTACAGAACCACACTAGGCCCCAATTACTATTTTTTGTACCCCTAAAAGGCAGGATGAGGAGTAGGAGGAGTACGGAACAGGCAGCACCCTCAAATCCTCAGAAATATGAGATGAACCCCAAAAATTGGAAAGGTGTATCTCACACGTACCAACACAGACTATCCCGCAATTTAATTGTTTATACCCAAAGGTTTTTATTGAATAGCGGAATAGAAAATATGATCAAAAAAAGTGTATGTATCTCACACGTACAGAACCACACTAGGCCCCAATTACTATTTGTTGTACCCCTAAAAGGCAGGATGAGGAGTAGGAGGAGTTTGGAACAGGCAGCACCCTCAAATCTTCAGAAGTATGAGATGAACCCCAAAAACTTGGAAAGGTGGATCTCACACGTACCAACACAGACTATCCCGCAATTTAATTGTTTATACCCAAAGGTTTTTATTGAATAGCGGAATAGAAAATATGATCAAAAAAAGTGTATGTATCTCACACGTACAGAACCACACTTGGCCCCAATTACTATTTTTTGTACCCCTAAAAGGCAGGATGAGGAGTTGGAGGAGTTTGGAACAGGCAGCACCCTCAAATCTTCAGAAGTATGAGATGAACCCCAAAAACTTGGAAAGGTGTATCTCACACGTACCAACACAGACTATCCCGCAATTTAATTGTTTATACCCAATGGTTTTTATTGAATAGCGGAATAGAAAATATGATCAAAAAAAGTGTATGTATCTCACACGTACAGAACCACACTAGGCCCCAATTACTATTTTTTGTACCCCTAAAAGGCAGGATGAGGAGTAGGAGGAGTTTGGAACAGGCAGCACCCTCAAATCTTCAGAAGTATGAGATGAACCCCAAAAATTGGAAAGGTGTATCTCACACGTACCAACACAGACTATCCCGCAATTTAATTGTTTATACCCAAAGGTTTTTATTGAATAGCGGAATAGAAAATATGATCAAAAAAAGTGTATGTATCTCACACGTACAGAACCACACTAGGCCCCAATTACTATTTGTTGTACCCCTAAATGGCAGAATGAGGAGTAGGAGGTGTTTGGAACAGGCAGCAGCCTCAAATCTTTAGAAGTATGAGATGAACCCCAAAAACTTGGAAAGGTGGATCTCACACGTACCAACACAGACTATCCCGCAATTTAATTGTTTATACCCAAAGGTTTTTATTGAATAGCGGAATAGAAAATATAATCAAAAAAAGTGTATGTATCTCACACGTACAGAACCACACTAGGCCCCAATTACTATTTTTTGTACCCCTAAAAGGCAGGATGAGGAGTAGGAGGAGTACAGAACAGGCAGCACCCTCAAATCCTCAGAAATATGAGATGAACCCCAAAAATTGGAAAGGTGTATCTCACACGTACCAACACAGACTATCCCGCAATTTAATTGTTTATACCCAAAGGTTTTTATTGAATAGCGGAATAGAAAATATGATAAAAAAGTGTATGTATCTCACACGTACAGAACCACACTAGGCCCCAATTACTATTTTTTGTACCCCTAAAAGGCAGGATGAGGAGTAGGAGGAGTTTGGAACAGGCAGCACCCTCAAATCTTCAGAAGTATGAGATGAACCCCAAAAACTTGGAAAGGTGGATCTCACATGTACCAACATAGACTATCCCGCAATTTAATTGTTTATACCCAAAGGTTTTTATTGAATAGCGGAATAGAAAATATGATCAAAAAAAGTGTATGTATCTCACACGTACAGAACCACACTAGGCCCCAATTACTATTTGTTGTACCCCTAAAAGGCAGGATGAGGAGTAGGAGGAGTTCGGAACAGGCAGCACCCTCAAATCTTCAGAAGTATGAGATGAACCCCAAAAACTTGGAAAGGTGGATCTCACACGTACCAACACAGACTATCCCGCAATTTAATTGTTTATACCCAAAGGTTTTTATTGAATAGCGGAATAGAAAATATGATCAAAAAAAGTGTATGTATCTCACACGTACAGAACCACACTGGGCCCCAATTACTATTTGTTGTACCCCTAAAAGGCAGAATGAGGAGTAGGAGGTGTTTGGAACAGGCAGCAGCCTCAAATCTTTAGAAGTATGAGATGAACCCCAAAAACTTGGAAAGGTGGATCTCACACGTACCAACACAGACTATCCCGCAATTTAATTGTTTATACCCAAAGGTTTTTATTGAATAGCGGAATAGAAAATATGATCAAAAAAAGTGTATGTATCTCACACGTACAGAACCACACTAGGCCCCAATTACTATTTTTTGTACCCCTAAAAGGCAGGATGAGGAGTAGGAGGAGTTTGGAACAGGCAGCACCCTCAAATCTTCAGAAGTATGAGATGAACCCCAAAAATTGGAAAGGTGTATCTCACACGTACCAACACAGACTATCCCGCAATTTAATTGTTTATACCCAAAGGTTTTTATTGAATAGCGGAATAGAAAATATGATCAAAAAAAGTGTATGTATCTCACACGTACAGAACCACACTAGGCCCCAATTACTATTTGTTGTACCCCTAAATGGCAGAATGAGGAGTAGGAGGTGTTTGGAACAGGCAGCAGCCTCAAATCTTTAGAAGTATGAGATGAACCCCAAAAACTTGGAAAGGTGGATCTCACACGTACCAACACAGACTATCCCGCAATTTAATTGTTTATACCCAAAGGTTTTTATTGAATAGCGGAATAGAAAATATGATCAAAAAAAGTGTATGTATCTCACACGTACAGAACCACACTAGGCCCCAATTACTATTTTTTGTACCCCTAAAAGGCAGGATGAGGAGTAGGAGGAGTACGGAACAGGCAGCACCCTCAAATCCTCAGAAATATGAGATGAACCCCAAAAATTGGAAAGGTGTATCTCACACGTACCAACACAGACTATCCCGCAATTTAATTGTTTATACCCAAAGGTTTTTATTGAATAGCGGAATAGAAAATATGATAAAAAAAGTGTATGTATCTCACACGTACAGAACCACACTAGGCCCCAATTACTATTTTTTGTACCCCTAAAAGGCAGGATGAGGAGTAGGAGGAGTTTGGAACAGGCAGCACCCTCAAATCTTCAGAAGTATGAGATGAACCCCAAAAACTTGGAAAGGTGGATCTCACATGTACCAACATAGACTATCCCGCAATTTAATTGTTTATACCCAAAGGTTTTTATTGAATAGCGGAATAGAAAATATGATCAAAAAAAGTGTATGTATCTCACACGTACAGAACCACACTAGGCCCCAATTACTATTTGTTGTACCCCTAAAAGGCAGGATGAGGAGTAGGAGGAGTTTGGAACAGGCAGCACCCTCAAATCTTCAGAAGTATGAGATGAACCCCAAAAACTTGGAAAGGTGGAACTCACACGTACCAACACAGACTATCCCGCAATTTAATTGTTTATACCCAAAGGTTTTTATTGAATAGCGGAATAGAAAATATGATCAAAAAAAGTGTATGTATCTCACACGTACAGAACCACACTAGGCCCCAATTACTATTTGTTGTACCCCTAAAAGGCAGAATGAGGAGTAGGAGGTGTTTGGAACAGGCAGCAGCCTCAAATCTTTAGAAGTATGAGATGAACCCCAAAAACTTGGAAAGGTGGATCTCACACGTACCAACACAGACTATCCCGCAATTTAATTGTTTATACCCAAAGGTTTTTATTGAATAGCGGAATAGAAAATATGATCAAAAAAAGTGTATGTATCTCACACGTACAGAACCACACTAGGCCCCAATTACTATTTTTTGTACCCCTAAAAGGCAGGATGAGGAGTAGGAGGAGTTTGGAACAGGCAGCAGCCTCAAATCTTCAGAAGTCTGAGATGAACCCCAAAAACTTGGAAAGGTGGATCTCACACGTACCAACACAGACTATCCCGCAATTTAATTGTTTATACCCAAAGGTTTTTATTGAATAGCGGAATAGAAAATATGATCAAAAAAAGTGTATGTATCTCACACGTACAGAACCACACTAGGCCCCAATTACTATTTTTTGTACCCCTAAAAGGCAGGATGAGGAGTAGGAGGAGTTTGGAACAGGCAGCAACCTCAAATCTTCAGAAGTATGAGATGAACCCCAAAAACTTGGAAAGGTGGATCTCACACGTACCAACACAGACTATCCCGCAATTTAATTGTTTATACCCAAAGGTTTTTATTGAATAGAGGAATAGAAAATATAATCAAAAAAAGTGTATGTATCTCACACGTACAGAACCACACTAGGCCCCAATTACTATTTTTTGTACCCCTAAAAGGCAGGATGAGGAGTAGGAGGAGTTTGGAACAGGCAGCACCCTCAAATCTTCAGAAGTATGAGAAGAACCCCAAAAATTGGAAAGGTGTATCTCACACGTACCAACACAGACTATCCCGCAATTTAATTGTTTATACCCAAAGGTTTTTATTGAATAGCGGAATAGAAAATATGATCAAAAAAAGTGTATGTATCTCACACGTACAGAACCACACTAGGCCCCAATTACTATTTTTTGTACCCCTAAAAGGCAGGATGAGGAGTAGGAGGAGTTTGGAACAGGCAGCACCCTCAAATCTTCAGAAGTATGAGATGAACCCCAAAAACTTGTAAAGGTGGATCTCACATGTACCAACATAGACTATCCCGCAATTTAATTGTTTATACCCAAAGGTTTTTATTGAATAGCGGAATAGAAAATATGATCAAAAAAAGTGTATGTATCTCACACGTACAGAACCACACTAGGCCCCAATTACTATTTGTTGTACCCCTAAAAGGCAGGATGAGGAGTAGGAGGAGTTTGGAACAGGCAGCACCTTCAAATCTTCAGAAGTATGAGATGAACCCCAAAAACTTGGAAAGGTGGATCTCACACGTACCAACACAGACTATCCCGCAATTTAATTGTTTATACCCAAAGGTTTTTATTGAATAGCGGAATAGAAAATATGATCAAAAAAAGTGTATGTATCTCACACGTACAGAACCACACTAGGCCCCAATTACTATTTTTTGTACCCCTAAAAGGCAGGATGAGGAGTTGGAGGAGTTTGGAACAGGCAGCACCCTCAAATCTTCAGAAATATGAGATGAACCCCAAAAACTTGGAAAGGTGTATCTCACACGTACCAACACAGACTATCCTGCAATTTAATTGTTTATACCCAAAGGTTTTTATTGAATAGCGGAATAGAAAATATGATCAAAAAAAGTGTATGTATCTCACACGTACAGAACCACACTAGGCCCCAATTACTATTTTTTGTACCCCTAAAAGGCAGGATGAGGAGTAGGAGGAGTTTGGAACAGGCAGCACCCTCAAATCTTCAGAAGTATGAGATGAACCCCAAAAATTGGAAAGGTGTATCTCACACGTACCAACACAGACTATCCCGCAATTTAATTGTTTATACCCAAAGGTTTTTATTGAATAGCGGAATAGAAAATATGATCAAAAAAAGTGTATGTATCTCACACGTACAGAACCACACTAGGCCCCAATTACTATTTGTTGTACCCCTAAAAGGCAGAATGAGGAGTAGGAGGTGTTTGGAACAGGCAGCAGCCTCAAATCTTTAGAAGTATGAGATGAACCCCAAAAACTTGGAAAGGTGGATCTCACACGTACCAACACAGACTATGCCGCAATTTAATTGTTTATACCCAAAGGTTTTTATTGAATAGCGGAATAGAAAATATGATCAAAAAAAGTGTATGTATCTCACACGTACAGAACCACACTAGGCCCCAATTACTATTTTTTGTACCCCTAAAAGGCAGGATGAGGAGTAGGAGGAGTACGGAACAGGCAGCACCCTCAAATCCTCAGAAATATGAGATGAACCCCAAAAATTGGAAAGGTGTATCTCACACGTACCACCACAGACTATCCCGCAATTTAATTGTTTATACCCAAAGGTTTTTATTGAATAGCGGAATAGAAAATATGATCAAAAAAAGTGTATGTATCTCACACGTACAGAACCACACTAGGCCCCAATTACTATTTGTTGTACCCCTAAAAGGCAGAATGAGGAGTAGGAGGTGTTTGGAACAGGCAGCAGCCTCAAATCTTTAGAAGTATGAGATGAACCCCAAAAACTTGGAAAGGTGGATCTCACACGTACCAACACAGACTATCCCGCAATTTAATTGTTTATACCCAAAGGTTTTTATTGAATAGCGGAATAGAAAATATGATCAAAAAAAGTGTATGTATCTCACACGTACAGAAACACACTAGGCCCCAATTACTATTTTTTGTACCCCTAAAAGGCAGGATGAGGAGTAGGAGGAGTACGGAACAGGCAGCACCCTCAAATCCTCAGAAATATGAGATGAACCCCAAAAATTGGAAAGGTGTATCTCACACGTACCAACACAGACTATCCCGCAATTTAATTGTTTATACCCAAAGGTTTTTATTGAATAGCGGAGTAGAAAATATGATCAAAAAAGTGTATGTATCTCACACGTACAGAACCACACTAGGCCCCAATTACTATTTTTTGTACCCCTAAAAGGCAGGATGAGGAGTAGGAGGAGTTTGGAACAGGCAGCACCCTCAAATCTTCAGAAGTATGAGATGAACCCCAAAAACTTGGAAAGGTGGATCTCACATGTACCAACACAGACTATCCCGCAATTTAATTGTTTATAACCAAAGGTTTTTATTGAATAGCGGAATAGAAAATATGATCAAAAAAAGTGTATGTATCTCACACGTACAGAACCACACTAGGCCCCAATTACTATTTGTTGTACCCCTAAAAGGCAGAATGAGGAGTAGGAGGTGTTTGGAACAGGCAGCAGCCTCAAATCTTTAGAAGTATGAGATGAACCCCAAAAACTTGGAAAGGTGGATCTCACACGTACCAACACAGACTATCCCGCAATTTAATTGTTTATACCCAAAGGTTTTTATTGAATAGCGGAATAGAAAATATGATCAAAAAAAGTGTATGTATCTCACACGTACAGAACCACACTAGGCCCCAATTACTATTTTTTGTACCCCTAAAAGGCAGGATGAGGAGTAGGATGAGTACGGAACAGGCAGCACCCTCAAATCCTCAGAAATATGAGATGAACCCCAAAAATTGGAAAGGTGTATCTCACACGTACCAACACAGACTATCCCGCAATTTAATTGTTTATACCCAAAGGTTTTTATTGAATAGCGGAATAGAAAATATGATCAAAAAAAGTGTATGTATCTCACACGTACAGAACCACACTAGGCCCCAATTACTATTTTTTGTACCCCTAAAAGGCAGGATGAGGAGTAGGAGGAGTTTGGAACAGGCAGCACCCTCAAATCTTCAGAAGTATGAGATGAACCCCAAAAACTTGGAAAGGTGGATCTCACATGTACCAACATAGACTATCCCGCAATTTAATTGTTTATACCCAAAGGTTTTTATTGAATAGCGGAATAGAAAATATGATCAAAAAAAGTGTATGTATCTCACACGTACAGAACCACACTAGGCCCCAATTACTATTTGTTGTACCCCTAAAAGGCAGGATGAGGAGTAGGAGGAGTTTGGAACAGGCAGCACCCTCAAATCTTCAGAAGTATGAGATGAACCCCAAAAACTTGGAAAGGTGGATCTCACACGTACCAACACAGACTATCCCGCAATTTAATTGTTTATACCCAAAGGTTTTTATTGAATAGCGGAATAGAAAATATGATCAAAAAAAGTGTATGTATCTCACACGTACAGAACCACACTAGGCCCCAATTACTATTTTTTGTACCCCTAAAAGGCAGGATGAGGAGTTGGAGGAGTTTGGAACAGGCAGCACCCTCAAATCTTCAGAAATATGAGATGAACCCCAAAAACTTGGAAAGGTGTATCTCACACGTACCAACACAGACTATCCCGCAATTTAATTGTTTATACCCAAAGGTTTTTATTGAATAGCGGAATAGAAAATATGATAAAAAAAGTGTATGTATCTCACACGTACAGAACCACACTAGGCCCCAATTACTATTTTTTGTACCCCTAAAAGGCAGGATGAGGAGTAGGAGGAGTTTGGAACAGGCAGCACCCTCAAATCTTCAGAAGTATGAGATGAACCCCAAAAACTTGGAAAAGTGGATCTCACATGTACCAACATTGACTATCCCGCAATTTAATTGTTTATACCCAAAGGTTTTTATTGAATAGCGGAATAGAAAATATGATCAAAAAAAGTGTATGTATCTCACACGTACAGAACCACACTAGGCCCCAATTACTATTTGTTGTACCCCTAAAAGGCAGGATGAGGAGTAGGAGGAGTTTGGAACAGGCAGCACCCTCAAATCTTCAGAAGTATGAGATGAACCCCAAAAACTTGGAAAGGTGGATCTCACACGTACCAACACAGACTATCCCGCAATTTAATTGTTTATACCCAAAGGTTTTTATTGAATAGCGGAATAGAAAATATGATCAAAAAAAGTGTATGTATCTCACACGTACAGAACCACACTAGGCCCCAATTACTATTTGTTGTACCCCTAAAAGGCAGAATGAGGAGTAGGAGGTGTTTGGAACAGGCAGCAGCCTCAAATCTTTAGAAGTATGAGATGAACCCCAAAAACTTGGAAAGGTGGATCTCACACGTACCAACACAGACTATCCCGCAATTTAATTGTTTATACCCAAAGGTTTTTATTGAATAGCGGAATAGAAAATATGATCAAAAAAAGTGTATGTATCTCACACGTACAGAACCACACTAGGCCCCAATTACTATTTGTTGTACCCCTAAAAGGCAGAATGAGGAGTAGGAGGTGTTTGGAACAGGCAGCAGCCTCAAATCTTTAGAAGTATGAGATGAACCCCAAAAACTTGGAAAGGTGGATCTCACACGTACCAACACAGACTATCCCGCAATTTAATTGTTTATACCCAAAGGTTTTTATTGAATAGCGGAATAGAAAATATGATCAAAAAAAGTGTATGTATCTCACACGTACAGAACCACACTAGGCCCCAATTACTATTTTTTGTACCCCTAAAAGGCAGGATGAGGAGTAGGAGGAGTACGGAACAGGCAGCACCCTCAAATCCTCAGAAATATGAGATGAACCCCAAAAATTGGAAAGGTGTATCTCACACGTACCAACACAGACTATCCCGCAATTTAATTGTTTATACCCAAAGGTTTTTATTGAATAGCGGAATAGAAAATATGATCAAAAAAAGTGTATGTATCTCACACGTACAGAACCACACTAGGCCCCAATTACTATTTGTTGTACCCCTAAAAGGCAGGATGAGGAGTAGGAGGAGTTTGGAACAGGCAGCACCCTCAAATCTTCAGAAGTATGAGATGAACCCCAAAAACTTGGAAAGGTGGATCTCACATGTACCAACACAGACTATCCCGCAATTTAATTGTTTATAACCAAAGGTTTTTATTGAATAGCGGAATAGAAAATATGATCAAAAAAAGTGTATGTATCTCACACGTACAGAACCACACTAGGCCCCAATTACTATTTGTTGTACCCCTAAAAGGCAGGATGAGGAGTAGGAGGAGTTTGGAACAGGCAGCACCCTCAAATCTTCAGAAGTATGAGATAAACGCCAAAAACTTGGAAAGGTGGATCTCACACGTACCAACACAGACTATCCCGCAATTTAATTGTTTATACCCAAAGGTTTTTATTGAATAGCGGAATAGAAAATATGATCAAAAAAAGTGTATGTATCTCACACGTACAGAACCACACTTGGCCCCAATTACTATTTTTTGTACCCCAAAAAGGCAGGATGAGGAGTTGGAGGAGTTTGGAACAGGCAGCACCCTCAAATCTTCAGAAGTATGAGATGAACCCCAAAAACTTGGAAAGGTGTATCTCACACGTACCAACACAGACTATCCCACAATTTAATTGTTTATACCCAAAGGTTTTTATTGAATAGCGGAATAGAAAATATGATCAAAAAAAGTGTATGTATCTCACACGTACAGAACCACACTAGGCCCCAATTACTATTTTTTGTACCCCTAAAAGGCAGGATGAGGAGTAGGAGGAGTTTGGAACAGGCAGCACCCTCAAATCTTCAGAAGTATGAGATGAACCCCAAAAATTGGAAAGGTGTATCTCACACGTACCAACACAGACTATCCCGCAATTTAATTGTTTATACCCAAAGGTTTTTATTGAATAGCGGAATAGAAAATATGATCAAAAAAAGTGTATGTATCTCACACGTACAGAACCACACTAGGCCCCAATTACTATTTGTTGTACCCCTAAATGGCAGAATGAGGAGTAGGAGGTGTTTGGAACAGGCAGCAGCCTCAAATCTTTAGAAGTATGAGATGAACCCCAAAAACTTGGAAAGGTGGATCTCACACGTACCAACACAGACTATCCCGCAATTTAATTGTTTATACCCAAAGGTTTTTATTGAATAGCGGAATAGAAAATATGATCAAAAAAAGTGTATGTATCTCACACGTACAGAACCACACTAGGCCCCAATTACTATTTTTTGTACCCCTAAAAGGCAGGATGAGGAGAAGGAGGAGTACGGAACAGGCAGCACCCTCAAATCCTCAGAAATATGAGATGAACCCCAAAAATTGGAAAGGTGTATCTCACACGTACCAACACAGACTATCCCGCAATTTAATTGTTTATACCCAAAGGTTTTTATTGAATAGCGGAATAGAAAATATGATAAAAAAAGTGTATGTATCTCACATGTACAGAACCACACTAGGCCCCAATTACTATTTTTTGTACCCCTAAAAGGCAGGATGAGGAGTAGGAGGAGTTTGGAACAGGCAGCACCCTCAAATCTTCAGAAGTATGAGATGAACCCCAAAAACTTGGAAAGGTGGATCTCACATGTACCAACATAGACTATCCCGCAATTTAATTGTTTATACCCAAAGGTTTTTATTGAATAGCGGAATAGAAAATATGATCAAAAAAAGTGTATGTATCTCACACGTACAGAACCACACTAGGCCCCAATTACTATTTGTTGTACCCCTAAAAGGCAGGATGAGGAGTAGGAGGAGTTTGGAACAGGCAGCACCCTCAAATCTTCAGAAGTATGAGATGAACCCCAAAAACTTGGAAAGGTGGATCTCACACGTACCAACACAGACTATCCCGCAATTTAATTGTTTATACCCAAAGGTTTTTATTGAATAGCGGAATAGAAAATATGATCAAAAAAAGTGTATGTATCTCACACGTACAGAACCACACTAGGCCCCAATTACTATTTGTTGTACCCCTAAAAGGCAGAATGAGGAGTAGGAGGTGTTTGGAACAGGCAGCAGCCTCAAATCTTTAGAAGTATGAGATGAACCCCAAAAACTTGGAAAGGTGGATCTCACACGTACCAACACAGACTATCCCGCAATTTAATTGTTTATACCCAAAGGTTTTTATTGAATAGCGGAATAGAAAATATGATCAAAAAAAGTGTATGTATCTCACACGTACAGAACCACACTAGGCCCCAATTACTATTTTTTGTACCCCTAAAAGGCAGGATGAGGAGTAGGAGGAGTTTGGAACAGGCAGCAGCCTCAAATCTTCAGAAGTATGAGATGAACCCCAAAAACTTGGAAAGGTGGATCTCACACGTACCAACACAGACTATCCCGCAATTTAATTGTTTATACCCAAAGGTTTTTATTGAATAGAGGAATAGAAAATATGATCAAAAAAAGTGTATGTATCTCACACGTACAGAACCACACTAGGCCCCAATTACTATTTTTTGTACCCCTAAAAGGCAGGATGAGGAGTAGGAGGAGTTTGGAACAGGCAGCACCCTCAAATCTTCAGAAGTATGAGAAGAACCCCAAAAATTGGAAAGGTGTATCTCACACGTACCAACACAGACTATCCCGCAATTTAATTGTTTATACCCAAAGGTTTTTATTGAATAGCGGAATAGAAAATATGATCAAAAAAAGTGTATGTATCTCACACGTACAGAACCACACTAGGCCCCAATTACTATTTTTTGTACCCCTAAAAGGCAGGATGAGGAGTAGGAGGAGTTTGGAACAGGCAGCACCCTCAAATCTTCAGAAGTATGAGATGAACCCCAAAAACTTGGAAAGGTGGATCTCACATGTACCAACATAGACTATCCCGCAATTTAATTGTTTATACCCAAAGGTTTTTATTGAATAGCGGAATAGAAAATATGATCAAAAAAAGTGTATGTATCTCACACGTACAGAACCACACTAGGCCCCAATTACTATTTGTTGTACCCCTAAAAGGCAGGATGAGGAGTAGGAGGAGTTTGGAACAGGCAGCACCCTCAAATCTTCAGAAGTATGAGATGAACCCCAAAAACTTGGAAAGGTGGATCTCACACGTACCAACACAGACTATCCCGCAATTTAATTGTTTATACCCAAAGGTTTTTATTGAATAGCGGAATAGAAAATATGATCAAAAAAAGTGTATGTATCTCACACGTACAGAACCACACTAGGCCCCAATTACTATTTTTTGTACCCCTAAAAGGCAGGATGAGGAGTTGGAGGAGTTTGGAACAGGCAGCACCCTCAAATCTACAGAAATATGAGATGAAACCCAAAAACTTGGAAAGGTGTATCTCACACGTACCAACACAGACTATCCCGCAATTTAATTGTTTATACCCAAAGGTTTTTATTGAATAGCGGAATAGAAAATATGATCAAAAAAAGTGTATGTATCTCACACGTACAGAACCACACTAGGCCCCAATTACTATTTTTTGTACCCCTAAAAGGCAGGATGAGGAGTAGGAGGAGTTTGGAACAGGCAGCACCCTCAAATCTTCAGAAGTATGAGATGAACCCCAAAAATTGGAAAGGTGTATCTCACACGTACCAACACAGACTATCCCGCAATTTAATTGTTTATACCCAAAGGTTTTTATTGAATAGCGGAATAGAAAATATGATCAAAAAAAGTGTATGTATCTCACACGTACAGAACCACACTAGGCCCCAATTACGATTTGTTGTACACCTAAAAGGCAGAATGAGGAGTAGGAGGTGTTTGGAACAGGCAGCAGCCTCAAATCTTTAGAAGTATGAGATGAACCCCAAAAACTTGGAAAGGTGGATCTCACACGTACCAACACAGACTATCCCGCAATTTAATTGTTTATACCCAAAGGTTTTTATTGAATAGCGGAATAGAAAATATGATCAAAAAAAGTGTATGTATCTCACACGTACAGAAACACACTAGGCCCCAATTACTATTTTTTGTACCCCTAAAAGGCAGGATGAGGAGTAGGAGGAGTACGGAACAGGCAGCACCCTCAAATCCTCAGAAATATGAGATGAACCCCAAAAATTGGAAAGGTGTATCTCACACGTACCAACACAGACTATCCCGCAATTTAATTGTTTATACCCAAAGGTTTTTATTGAATAGCGGAGTAGAAAATATGATCAAAAAAGTGTATGTATCTCACACGTACAGAACCACACTAGGCCCCAATTACTATTTTTTGTACCCCTAAAAGGCAGGATGAGGAGTAGGAGGAGTTTGGAACAGGCAGCACCCTCAAATCTTCAGAAGTATGAGATGAACCCCAAAAACTTGGAAAGGTGGATCTCACATGTACCAACACAGACTATCCCGCAATTTAATTGTTTATAACCAAAGGTTTTTATTGAATAGCGGAATAGAAAATATGATCAAAAAAAGTGTATGTATCTCACACGTACAGAACCACACTAGGCCCCAATTACTATTTGTTGTACCCCTAAAAGGCAGAATGAGGAGTAGGAGGTGTTTGGAACAGGCAGCAGCCTCAAATCGTTAGAAGTATGAGATGAACCCCAAAAACTTGGAAAGGTGGATCTCACACGTACCAACACAGACTATCCCGCAATTTAATTGTTTATACCCAAAGGTTTTTATTGAATAGCGGAATAGAAAATATGATCAAAAAAAGTGTATGTATCTCACACGTACAGAACCACACTAGGCCCCAATTACTATTTTTTGTACCCCTAAAAGGCAGGATGAGGAGTAGGATGAGTACGGAACAGGCAGCACCCTCAAATCCTCAGAAATATGAGATGAACCCCAAAAATTGGAAAGGTGTATCTCACACGTACCAACACAGACTATCCCGCAATTTAATTGTTTATACCCAAAGGTTTTTATTGAATAGCGGAATAGAAAATATGATCAAAAAAAGTGTATGTATCTCACACGTACAGAACCACACTAGGCCCCAATTACTATTTTTTGTACCCCTAAAAGGCAGGATGAGGAGTAGGAGGAGTTTGGAACAGGCAGCACCCTCAAATCTTCAGAAGTATGAGATGAACCCCAAAAACTTGGAAAGGTGGATCTCACATGTACCAACATAGACTATCCCGCAATTTAATTGTTTATACCCAAAGGTTTTTATTGAATAGCGGAATAGAAAATATGATCAAAAAAAGTGTATGTATCTCACACGTACAGAACCACACTAGGCCCCAATTACTATTTGTTGTACCCCTAAAAGGCAGGATGAGGAGTAGGAGGAGTTTGGAACAGGCAGCACCCTCAAATCTTCAGAAGTATGAGATGAACCCCAAAAACTTGGAAAGGTGGATCTCACACGTACCAACACAGACTATCCCGCAATTTAATTGTTTATACCCAAAGGTTTTTATTGAATAGCGGAATAGAAAATATGATCAAAAAAGTGTATGTATCTCACACGTACAGAACCACACTAGGCCCCAATTACTATTTTTTGTACCCCTAAAAGGCAGGATGAGGAGTTGGAGGAGTTTGGAACAGGCAGCACCCTCAAATCTTCAGAAATATGAGATGAACCCCAAAAACTTGGAAAGGTGTATCTCACACGTACCAACACAGACTATCCCGCAATTTAATTGTTTATACCCAAAGGTTTTTATTGAATAGCGGAATAGAAAATATGATCAAAAAAAGTGTATGTATCTCACACGTACAGAACCACACTAGGCCCCAATTACTATTTTTTGTACCCCTAAAAGGCAGGATGAGGAGTAGGAGGAGTTTGGAACAGGCAGCACCCTCAAATCTTCAGAAGTATGAGATGAACCCCAAAAATTGGAAAGGTGTATCTCACACGTACCAACACAGACTATCCCGCAATTTAATTGTTTATACCCAAAGGTTTTTATTGAATAGCGGAATAGAAAATATGATCAAAAAAAGTGTATGTATCTCACACGTACAGAACCACACTAGGCCCCAATTACTATTTGTTGTACCCCTAAAAGGCAGGATGAGGAGTAGGAGGAGTTTGGAACAGGCAGCACCCTCAAATCTTCAGAAGTATGAGATGAACCCCAAAAACTTGGAAAGGTGGATCTCACACGTACCAACACAGACTATCCCGCAATTTAATTGTTTATACCCAAAGGTTTTTATTGAATAGCGGAATAGAAAATATGATCAAAAAAAGTGTATGTATCTCACACGTACAGAACCACACTAGGCCCCAATTACTATTTGTTGTACCCCTAAAAGGCAGAATGAGGAGTAGGAGGTGTTTGGAACAGGCAGCACCCTCAAATCTTTAGAAGTATGAGATGAACCCCAAAAACTTGGAAAGGTGGATCTCACACGTACCAACACAGACTATCCCGCAATTTAATTGTTTATACCCAAAGGTTTTTATTGAATAGCGGAATAGAAAATATGATCAAAAAAAGTGTATGTATCTCACACGTACAGAACCACACTAGGCCCCAATTACTATTTTTTGTACCCCTAAAAGGCAGGATGAGGAGTAGGAGGAGTTTGGAACAGGCAGCAGCCTCAAATCTTCAGAAGTCTGAGATGAACCCCAAAAACTTGGAAAGGTGGATCTCACACGTACCAACACAGACTATCCCGCAATTTAATTGTTTATACCCAAAGGTTTTTATTGAATAGCGGAATAGAAAATATGATCAAAAAAAGTGTATGTATCTCACACGTACAGAACCACACTAGGCCCCAATTACTATTTTTTGTACCCCTAAAAGGCAGGATGAGGAGTAGGAGGAGTTTGGAACAGGCAGCAACCTCAAATCTTCAGAAGTATGAGATGAACCCCAAAAACTTGGAAAGGTGGATCTCACACGTACCAACACAGACTATCCCGCAATTTAATTGTTTATACCCAAAGGTTTTTATTGAATAGAGGAATAGAAAATATGATCAAAAAAAGTGTATGTATCTCACACGTACAGAACCACACTAGGCCCCAATTACTATTTTTTGTACCCCTAAAAGGCAGGATGAGGAGTAGGAGGAGTTTGGAACAGGCAGCACCCTCAAATCTTCAGAAGTATGAGAAGAACCCCAAAAATTGGAAAGGTGTATCTCACACGTACCAACACAGACTATCCCGCAATTTAATTGTTTATACCCAAAGGTTTTTATTGAATAGCGGAATAGAAAATATGATCAAAAAAAGTGTATGTATCTCACACGTACAGAACCACACTAGGCCCCAATTACTATTTTTTGTACCCCTAAAAGGCAGGATGAGGAGTAGGAGGAGTTTGGAACAGGCAGCACCCTCAAATCTTCAGAAGTATGAGATGAACCCCAAAAACTTGGAAAGGTGGATCTCACATGTACCAACATAGACTATCCCGCAATTTAATTGTTTATACCCAAAGGTTTTTATTGAATAGCGGAATAGAAAATATGATCAAAAAAAGTGTATGTATCTCACACGTACAGAACCACACTAGGCCCCAATTACTATTTGTTGTACCCCTAAAAGGCAGGATGAGGAGTAGGAGGAGTTTGGAACAGGCAGCACCCTCAAATCTTTAGAAGTATAAGATGAACCCCAAAAACTTGGAAAGGTGGATCTCACACGTACCAACACAGACTATCCCGCAATTTAATTGTTTATACCCAAAGGTTTTTATTGAATAGCGGAATAGAAAATATGATCAAAAAAAGTGTATGTATCTCACACGTACAGAACCACACTAGGCCCCAATTACTATTTTTTGTACCCCTAAAAGGCAGGATGAGGAGTAGGAGGAGTTTGGAACAGGCAGCAACCTCAAATCTTCAGAAGTATGAGATGAACCCCAAAAACTTGGAAAGGTGGATCTCACACGTACCAACACAGACTATCCCGCAATTTAATTGTTTATACCCAAAGGTTTTTATTGAATAGAGGAATAGAAAATATGATCAAAAAAAGTGTATGTATCTCACACGTACAGAACCACACTAGGCCCCAATTACTATTTTTTGTACCCCTAAAAGGCAGGATGAGGAGTAGGAGGAGTTTGGAACAGGCAGCACCCTCAAATCTTCAGAAGTATGAGAAGAACCCCAAAAATTGGAAAGGTGTATCTCACACGTACCAACACAGACTATCCCGCAATTTAATTGTTTATACCCAAAGGTTTTTATTGAATAGCGGAATAGAAAATATGATCAAAAAAAGTGTATGTATCTCACACGTACAGAACCACACTAGGCCCCAATTACTATTTTTTGTACCCCTAAAAGGCAGGATGAGGAGTAGGAGGAGTTTGGAACAGGCAGCACCCTCAAATCTTCAGAAGTATGAGATGAACCCCAAAAACTTGGAAAGGTGGATCTCACATGTACCAACATAGACTATCCCGCAATTTAATTGTTTATACCCAAAGGTTTTTATTGAATAGCGGAATAGAAAATATGATCAAAAAAAGTGTATGTATCTCACACGTACAGAACCACACTAGGCCCCAATTACTATTTGTTGTACCCCTAAAAGGCAGGATGAGGAGTAGGAGGAGTTTGGAACAGGCAGCACCCTCAAATCTTTAGAAGTATAAGATGAACCCCAAAAACTTGGAAAGGTGGATCTCACACGTACCAACACAGACTATCCCGCAATTTAATTGTTTATACCCAAAGGTTTTTATTGAATAGCGGAATAGAAAATATGATCAAAAAAAGTGTATGTATCTCACACGTACAGAACCACACTAGGCCCCAATTACTATTTTTTGTACCCCTAAAAGGCAGGATGAGGAGTTGGAGGAGTTTGGAACAGGCAGCACCCTCAAATCTTCAGAAATATGAGATGAAACCCAAAAACTTGGAAAGGTGTATCTCACACGTACCAACACAGACTATCCCGCAATTTAATTGTTTATACCCAAAGGTTTTTATTGAATAGCGGAATAGAAAATATGATCAAAAAAAGTGTATGTATCTCACACGTACAGAACCACACTAGGCCCCAATTACTATTTTTTGTACCCCTAAAAGGCAGGATGAGGAGTAGGAGGAGTTTGGAACAGGCAGCACCCTCAAATCTTCAGAAGTATGAGATGAACCCCAAAAATTGGAAAGGTGTATCTCACACGTACCAACACAGACTATCCCGCAATTTAATTGTTTATACCCAAAGGTTTTTATTGAATAGCGGAATAGAAAATATGATCAAAAAAAGTGTATGTATCTCACACGTACAGAACCACACTAGGCCCCAATTACTATTTGTTGTACCCCTAAAAGGCAGAATGAGGAGTAGGAGGTGTTTGGAACAGGCAGCAGCCTCAAATCTTTAGAAGTATGAGATGAACCCCAAAAACTTGGAAAGGTGGATCTCACACGTACCAACACAGACTATCCCGCAATTTAATTGTTTATACCCAAAGGTTTTTATTGAATAGCGGAATAGAAAATATGATCAAAAAAAGTGTATGTATCTCACACGTACAGAAACACACTAGGCCCCAATTACTATTTTTTGTACCCCTAAAAGGCAGGATGAGGAGTAGGAGGAGTACGGAACAGGCAGCACCCTCAAATCCTCAGAAATATGAGATGAACCCCAAAAATTGGAAAGGTGTATCTCACACGTACCAACACAGACTATCCCGCAATTTAATTGTTTATACCCAAAGGTTTTTATTGAATAGCGGAGTAGAAAATATGATCAAAAAAGTGTATGTATCTCACACGTACAGAACCACACTAGGCCCCAATTACTATTTTTTGTACCCCTAAAAGGCAGGATGAGGAGTAGGAGGAGTTTGGAACAGGCAGCACCCTCAAATCTTCAGAAGTATGAGATGAACCCCAAAAACTTGGAAAGGTGGATCTCACATGTACCAACACAGACTATCCCGCAATTTAATTGTTTATAACCAAAGGTTTTTATTGAATAGCGGAATAGAAAATATGATCAAAAAAAGTGTATGTATCTCACACGTACAGAACCACACTAGGCCCCAATTACTATTTGTTGTACCCCTAAAAGGCAGAATGAGGAGTAGGAGGTGTTTGGAACAGGCAGCAGCCTCAAATCTTTAGAAGTATGAGATGAACCCCAAAAACTTGGAAAGGTGGATCTCACACGTACCAACACAGACTATCCCGCAATTTAATTGTTTATACCCAAAGGTTTTTATTGAATAGCGGAATAGAAAATATGATCAAAAAAAGTGTATGTATCTCACACGTACAGAACCACATTAGGCCCCAATTACTATTTTTTGTACCCCTAAAAGGCAGGATGAGGAGTAGGATGAGTACGGAACAGGCAGCACCCTCAAATCCTCAGAAATATGAGATGAACCCCAAAAATTGGAAAGGTGTATCTCACACGTACCAACACAGACTATCCCGCAATTTAATTGTTTATACCCAAAGGTTTTTATTGAATAGCGGAATAGAAAATATGATCAAAAAAAGTGTATGTATCTCACACGTACAGAACCACACTAGGCCCCAATTACTATTTTTTGTACCCCTAAAAGGCAGGATGAGGAGTAGGAGGAGTTTGGAACAGGCAGCACCCTCAAATCTTCAGAAATATGAGATGAACCCCAAAAACTTGGAAAGGTGGATCTCACATGTACCAACATAGACTATCCCGCAATTTAATTGTTTATACCCAAAGGTTTTTATTGAATAGCGGAATAGAAAATATGATCAAAAAAAGTGTATGTATCTCACACGTACAGAACCACACTAGGCCCCAATTACTATTTGTTGTACCCCTAAAAGGCAGGATGAGGAGTAGGAGGAGTTTGGAACAGGCAGCACCCTCAAATCTTCAGAAGTATGAGATGAACCCCAAAAACTTGGAAAGGTGGATCTCACACGTACCAACACAGACTATCCCGCAATTTAATTGTTTATACCCAAAGGTTTTTATTGAATAGCGGAATAGAAAATATGATCAAAAAAAGTGTATGTATCTCACACGTACAGAACCACACTAGGCCCCAATTACTATTTTTTGTACCCCTAAAAGGCAGGATGAGGAGTTGGAGGAGTTTGGAACAGGCAGCACCCTCAAATCTTCAGAAATATGAGATGAACCCCAAAAACTTGGAAAGGTGTATCTCACACGTACCAACACAGACTATCCCGCAATTTAATTGTTTATACCCAAAGGTTTTTATTGAATAGCGGAATAGAAAATATGATCAAAAAAAGTGTATGTATCTCACACGTACAGAACCACACTAGGCCCCAATTACTATTTGTTGTACCCCTAAAAGGCAGGATGAGGAGTAGGAGGAGTTTGGAACAGGCAGCACCCTCAAATCTTCAGAAGTATGAGATGAACCCCAAAAATTGGAAAGGTGTATCTCACACGTACCAACACAGACTATCCCGCAATTTAATTGTTTATACCCATAGGTTTTTATTGAATAGCGGAATAGAAAATATGATCAAAAAAAGTGTATGTATCTCACACGTACAGAACCACACTAGGCCCCAATTACTATTTGTTGTACCCCTAAAAGGCAGAATGAGGAGTAGGAGGTGTTTGGAACAGGCAGCAGCCTCAAATCTTTAGAAGTATGAGATGAACCCCAAAAACGTGGAAAGGTGGATCTCACACGTACCAACACAGACTATCCCGCAATTTAATTGTTTATACCCAAAGGTTTTTATTGAATAGCGGAATAGAAAATATGATCAAAAAAAGTGTATGTATCTCACACGTACAGAACCACACTAGGCCCCAATTACTATTTTTTGTACCCCTAAAAGGCAGGATGAGGAGTAGGATGAGTACGGAACAGGCAGCACCCTCAAATCCTCAGAAATATGAGATGAACCCCAAAAATTGGAAAGGTGTATCTCACACGTACCAACACAGACTATCCCGCAATTTAATTGTTTATACCCAAAGGTTTTTATTGAATAGCGGAATAGAAAATATGATCAAAAAAAGTGTATGTATCTCACACGTACAGAACCACACTAGGCCCCAATTACTATTTTTTGTACCCCTAAAAGGCAGGATGAGGAGTAGGAGGAGTTTGGAACAGGCAGCACCCTCAAATCTTCAGAAGTATGAGATGAACCCCAAAAACTTGGAAAGGTGGATCTCACATGTACCAACATAGACTATCCCGCAATTTAATTGTTTATACCCAAAGGTTTTTATTGAATAGCGGAATAGAAAATATGATCAAAAAAAGTGTATGTATCTCACACGTACAGAACCACACTAGGCCCCAATTACTATTTGTTGTACCCCTAAAAGGCAGGATGAGGAGTAGGAGGAGTTTGGAACAGGCAGCACCCTCAAATCTTCAGAAGTATGAGATGAACCCCAAAAACTTGGAAAGGTGTATCTCACACGTACCAACACAGACTATCCCGCAATTTAATTGTTTATACCCAAAGGTTTTTATTGAATAGCGAAATAGAAAATATGATCAAAAAAAGTGTATGTATCTCACACGTACAGAACCACACTAGGCCCCAATTACTATTTTTTGTACCCCTAAAAGGCAGGATGAGGAGTAGGAGGAGTTTGGAACAGGCAGCACCCTCAAATCTTCAGAAGTATGAGATGAACCCCAAAAATTGGAAAGGTGTATCTCACACGTACCAACACAGACTATCCCGCAATTTAATTGTTTATACCCAAAGGTTTTTATTGAATAGCGGAATAGAAAATATGATCAAAAAAAGTGTATGTATCTCACACGTACAGAACCACACTAGGCCCCAATTACTATTTGTTGTACCCCTAAAAGGCAGGATGAGGAGTAGGAGGAGTTTGGAACAGGCAGCACCCTCAAATCTTCAGAAGTATGAGATGAACCCCAAAAATTGGAAAGGTGTATCTCACACGTACCAACACAGACTATCCCGCAATTTAATTGTTTATACCCATAGGTTTTTATTGAATAGCGGAATAGAAAATATGATCAAAAAAAGTGTATGTATCTCACACGTACAGAACCACACTAGGCCCCAATTACTATTTGTTGTACCCCTAAAAGGCAGAATGAGGAGTAGGAGGTGTTTGGAACAGGCAGCAGCCTCAAATCTTTAGAAGTATGAGATGAACCCCAAAAACGTGGAAAGGTGGATCTCACACGTACCAACACAGACTATCCCGCAATTTAATTGTTTATACCCAAAGGTTTTTATTGAATAGCGGAATAGAAAATATGATCAAAAAAAGTGTATGTATCTCACACGTACAGAACCACACTAGGCCCCAATTACTATTTTTTGTACCCCTAAAAGGCAGGATGAGGAGTAGGATGAGTACGGAACAGGCAGCACCCTCAAATCCTCAGAAATATGAGATGAACCCCAAAAATTGGAAAGGTGTATCTCACACGTACCAACACAGACTATCCCGCAATTTAATTGTTTATACCCAAAGGTTTTTATTGAATAGCGGAATAGAAAATATGATCAAAAAAAGTGTATGTATCTCACACGTACAGAACCACACTAGGCCCCAATTACTATTTTTTGTACCCCTAAAAGGCAGGATGAGGAGTAGGAGGAGTTTGGAACAGGCAGCACCCTCAAATCTTCAGAAGTATGAGATGAACCCCAAAAACTTGGAAAGGTGGATCTCACATGTACCAACATAGACTATCCCGCAATTTAATTGTTTATACCCAAAGGTTTTTATTGAATAGCGGAATAGAAAATATGATCAAAAAAAGTGTATGTATCTCACACGTACAGAACCACACTAGGCCCCAATTACTATTTGTTGTACCCCTAAAAGGCAGGATGAGGAGTAGGAGGAGTTTGGAACAGGCAGCACCCTCAAATCTTCAGAAGTATGAGATGAACCCCAAAAACTTGGAAAGGTGTATCTCACACGTACCAACACAGACTATCCCGCAATTTAATTGTTTATACCCAAAGGTTTTTATTGAATAGCGAAATAGAAAATATGATCAAAAAAAGTGTATGTATCTCACACGTACAGAACCACACTAGGCCCCAATTACTATTTTTTGTACCCCTAAAAGGCAGGATGAGGAGTAGGAGGAGTTTGGAACAGGCAGCACCCTCAAATCTTCAGAAGTATGAGATGAACCCCAAAAATTGGAAAGGTGTATCTCACACGTACCAACACAGACTATCCCGCAATTTAATTGTTTATACCCAAAGGTTTTTATTGAATAGCAGAATAGAAAATATGATCAAAAAAAGTGTATGTATCTCACACGTACAGAACCACACTAGGCCCCAATTACTATTTGTTGTACCCCTAAAAGGCAGAATGAGGAGTAGGAGGTGTTTGGAACAGGCAGCAGCCTCAAATCTTTAGAAGTATGAGATGAACCCCAAAAACTTGGAAAGGTGGATCTCACACGTACCAACACAGACTATGCCGCAATTTAATTGTTTATACCCAAAGGTTTTTATTGAATAGCGGAATAGAAAATATGATCAAAAAAAGTGTATGTATCTCACACGTACAGAACCACACTAGGCCCCAATTACTATTTTTTGTACCCCTAAAAGGCAGGATGAGGAGAAGGAGGAGTACGAAACAGGCAGCACCCTCAAATCCTCAGAAATATGAGATGAACCCCAAAAATTGGAAAGGTGTATCTCACACGTACCAACACAGACTATCCCGCAATTTAATTGTTTATACCCAAAGGTTTTTATTGAATAGCGGAGTAGAAAATATGATCAAAAAAGTGTATGTATCTCACACGTACAGAACCACACTAGGCCCCAATTACTATTTTTTGTACCCCTAAAAGGCAGGATGAGGAGTAGGAGGAGTTTGGAACAGGCAGCACCCTCAAATCTTCAGAAGTATGAGATGAACCCCAAAAACTTGGAAAGGTGGATCTCACATGTACCAACACAGACTATCCCGCAATTTAATTGTTTATAACCAAAGGTTTTTATTGAATAGCGGAATAGAAAATATGATCAAAAAAAGTGTATGTATCTCACACGTACAGAACCACACTAGGCCCCAATTACTATTTGTTGTACCCCTAAAAGGCAGGATGAGGAGTAGGAGGAGTTTGGAACAGGCAGCACCCTCAAATCTTCAGAAGTATGAGATGAACCCCAAAAACTTGGAAAGGTGGATCTCACACGTACCAACACAGACTATCCCGCAATTTAATTGTTTATACCCAAAGGTTTTTATTGAATAGCGGAATAGAAAATATGATCAAAAAAAGTGTATGTATCTCACACGTACAGAACCACACTTGGCCCCAATTACTATTTTTTGTACCCCTAAAAGGCAGGATGAGGAGTTGGAGGAGTTTGGAACAGGCAGCACCCTCAAATCTTCAGAAGTATGAGATGAACCCCAAAAACTTGGAAAGGTGTATCTCACACGTACCAACACAGACTATCCCGCAATTTAATTGTTTATACCCAAAGGTTTTTATTGAATAGCGGAATAGAAAATATGATCAAAAAAAGTGTATGTATCTCACACGTACAGAACCACACTAGGCCCCAATTACTATTTTTTGTACCCCTAAAAGGCAGGATGAGGAGTAGGAGGAGTTTGGAACAGGCAGCACCCTCAAATCTTCAGAAGTATGAGATGAACCCCAAAAATTGGAAAGGTGTATCTCACACGTACCAACACAGACTATCCCGCAATTTAATTGTTTATACCCAAAGGTTTTTATTGAATAGCGGAATAGAAAATATGATCAAAAAAAGTGTATGTATCTCACACGTACAGAACCACACTAGGCCCCAATTACTATTTGTTGTACCCCTAAATGGCAGAATGAGGAGTAGGAGGTGTTTGGAACAGGCAGCAGCCTCAAATCTTTAGAAGTATGAGATGAACCCCAAAAACTTGGAAAGGTGGATCTCACACGTACCAACACAGACTATCCCGCAATTTAATTGTTTATACCCAAAGGTTTTTATTGAATAGCGGAATAGAAAATATGATCAAAAAAAGTGTATGTATCTCACACGTACAGAACCACACTAGGCCCCAATTACTATTTTTTGTACCCCTAAAAGGCAGGATGAGGAGTAGGAGGAGTACAGAACAGGCAGCACCCTCAAATCCTCAGAAATATGAGATGAACCCCAAAAATTGGAAAGGTGTATCTCACACGTACCAACACAGACTATCCCGCAATTTAATTGTTTATACCCAAAGGTTTTTATTGAATAGCGGAATAGAAAATATGATAAAAAAAGTGTATGTATCTCACACGTACAGAACCACACTAGGCCCCAATTACTATTTTTTGTACCCCTAAAAGGCAGGATGAGGAGTAGGAGGAGTTTGGAACAGGCAGCACCCTCAAATCTTCAGAAGTATGAGATGAACCCCAAAAACTTGGAAAGGTGGATCTCACATGTACCAACATAGACTATCCCGCAATTTAATTGTTTATACCCAAAGGTTTTTATTGAATAGCGGAATAGAAAATATGATCAAAAAAAGTGTATGTATCTCACACGTACAGAACCACACTAGGCCCCAATTACTATTTGTTGTACCCCTAAAAGGCAGGATGAGGAGTAGGAGGAGTTTGGAACAGGCAGTACCCTCAAATCTTCAGAAGTATGAGATGAACCCCAAAAACTTGGAAAGGTGGATCTCACACGTACCAACACAGACTATCCCGCAATTTAATTGTTTATACCCAAAGGTTTTTATTGAATAGCGGAATAGAAAATATGATCAAAAAAAGTGTATGTATCTCACACGTACAGAACCACACTAGGCCCCAATTACTATTTGTTGTACCCCTAAAAGGCAGAATGAGGAGTAGGAGGTGTTTGGAACAGGCAGCAGCCTCAAATCTTTAGAAGTATGAGATGAACCCCAAAAACTTGGAAAGGTGGATCTCACACGTACCAACACAGACTATCCCGCAATTTAATTGTTTATACCCAAAGGTTTTTATTGAATAGCGGAATAGAAAATATGATCAAAAAAAGTGTATGTATCTCACACGTACAGAACCACACTAGGCCCCAATTACTATTTTTTGTACCCCTAAAAGGCAGGATGAGGAGTAGGAGGAGTACGGAACAGGCAGCACCCTCAAATCCTCAGAAATATGAGATGAACCCCAAAAATTGGAAAGGTGTATCTCACACGTACCAACACAGACTATCCCGCAATTTAATTGTTTATACCCAAAGGTTTTTATTGAATAGCGGAATAGAAAATATGATCAAAAAAAGTGTATGTATCTCACACGTACAGAACCACACTAGGCCCCAATTACTATTTGTTGTACCCCTAAAAGGCAGGATGAGGAGTAGGAGGAGTTTGGAACAGGCAGCACCCTCAAATCTTCAGAAGTATGAGATGAACCCCAAAAACTTGGAAAGGTGGATCTCACATGTACCAACACAGACTATCCCGCAATTTAATTGTTTATAACCAAAGGTTTTTATTGAATAGCGGAATAGAAAATATGATCAAAAAAAGTGTATGTATCTCACACGTACAGAACCACACTAGGCCCCAATTACTATTTGTTGTACCCCTAAAAGGCAGGATGAGGAGTAGGAGGAGTTTGGAACAGGCAGCACCCTCAAATCTTCAGAAGTATGAGATGAACCCCAAAAACTTGGAAAGGTGGATCTCACACAGACCAACACAGACTATCCCGCAATTTAATTGTTTATACCCAAAGGTTTTTATTGAATAGCGGAATAGAAAATATGATCAAAAAAAGTGTATGTATCTCACACGTACAGAACCACACTTGGCCCCAATTACTATTTTTTGTACCCCTAAAAGGCAGGATGAGGAGTTGGAGGAGTTTGGAACAGGCAGCACCCTCAAATCTTCAGAAGTATGAGATGAACCCCAAAAACTTGGAAAGGTGTATCTCACACGTACCAACACAGACTATCCCGCAATTTAATTGTTTATACCCAAAGGTTTTTATTGAATAGCGGAATAGAAAATATGATCAAAAAAAGTGTATGTATCTCACACGTACAGAACCACACTAGGCCCCAATTACTATTTTTTGTACCCCTAAAAGGCAGGATGAGGAGTAGGAGGAGTTTGGAACAGGCAGCACCCTCAAATCTTCAGAAGTATGAGATGAACCCCAAAAATTGGAAAGGTGTATCTCACACGTACCAACACAGACTATCCCGCAATTTAATTGTTTATACCCAAAGGTTTTTATTGAATAGCGGAATAGAAAATATGATCAAAAAAAGTGTATGTATCTCACACGTACAGAACCACACTAGGCCCCAATTACTATTTGTTGTACCCCTAAATGGCAGAATGAGGAGTAGGAGGTGTTTGGAACAAGCAGCAGCCTCAAATCTTTAGAAGTATGAGATGAACCCCAAAAACTTGGAAAGGTGGATCTCACACGTACCAACACAGACTATCCCGCAATTTAATTGTTTATACCCAAAGGTTTTTATTGAATAGCGGAATAGAAAATATGATCAAAAAAAGTGTATGTATCTCACACGTACAGAACCACACTAGGCCCCAATTACTATTTTTTGTACCCCTAAAAGGCAGGATGAGGAGTAGGAGGAGTACGGAACAGGCAGCACCCTCAAATCCTCAGAAATATGAGATGAACCCCAAAAATTGGAAAGGTGTATCTCACACGTACCAACACAGACTATCCCGCAATTTAATTGTTTATACCCAAAGGTTTTTATTGAATAGCGGAATAGAAAATATGATAAAAAGTGTATGTATCTCACACGTACAGAACCACACTAGGCCCCAATTACTATTTTTTGTACCCCTAAAAGGCAGGATGAGGAGTAGGAGGAGTTTGGAACAGGCAGCACCCTCAAATCTTCAGAAGTATGAGATGAACCCCAAAAACTTGGAAAGGTGGATCTCACATGTACCAACATAGACTATCCCGCAATTTAATTGTTTATACCCAAAGGTTTTTATTGAATAGCGGAATAGAAAATATGATCAAAAAAAGTGTATGTATCTCACACGTACAGAACCACACTAGGCCCCAATTACTATTTGTTGTACCCCTAAAAGGCAGGATGAGGAGTAGGAGGAGTTTGGAACAGGCAGCACCCTCAAATCTTCAGAAGTATGAGATGAACCCCAAAAACTTGGAAAGGTGGATCTCACACGTACCAACACAGACTATCCCGCAATTTAATTGTTTATACCCAAAGGTTTTTATTGAATAGCGGAATAGAAAATATGATCAAAAAAAGTGTATGTATCTCACACGTACAGAACCACACTAGGCCCCAATTACTATTTGTTGTACCCCTAAAAGGCAGAATGAGGAGTAGGAGGTGTTTGGAACAGGCAGCAGCCTCAAATCTTTAGAAGTATGAGATGAACCCCAAAAACTTAGAAAGGTGGATCTCACACGTACCAACACAGACTATCCCGCAATTTAATTGTTTATACCCAAAGGTTTTTATTGAATAGCGGAATAGAAAATATGATCAAAAAAAGTGTATGTATCTCACACGTACAGAACCACACTAGGCCCCAATTACTATTTTTTGTACCCCTAAAAGGCAGGATGAGGAGTAGGAGGAGTTTGGAACAGGCAGCAGCCTCAAATCTTCAGAAGTCTGAGATGAACCCCAAAAACTTGGAAAGGTGGATCTCACACGTACCAACACAGACTATCCCGCAATTTAATTGTTTATACCCAAAGGTTTTTATTGAATAGCGGAATAGAAAATATGATCAAAAAAAGTGTATGTATCTCACACGTACAGAACCACACTAGGCCCCAATTACTATTTTTTGTACCCCTAAAAGGCAGGATGAGGAGTAGGAGGAGTTTGGAACAGGCAGCAACCTCAAATCTTCAGAAGTATGAGATGAACCCCAAAAACTTGGAAAGGTGGATCTCACACGTACCAACACAGACTATACCGCAATTTAATTGTTTATACCCAAAGGTTTTTATTGAATAGCGGAATAGAAAATATGATCAAAAAAAGTGTATGTATCTCACACGTACAGAACCACACTAGGCCCCAATTACTATTTGTTGTACCCCTAAAAGGCAGAATGAGGAGTAGGAGGTGTTTGGAACAGGCAGCAGCCTCAAATCTTTAGAAGTATGAGATGAACCCCAAAAACTTGGAAAGGTGGATCTCACACGTACCAACACAGACTATCCCGCAATTTAATTGTTTATACCCAAAGGTTTTTATTGAATAGCGGAATAGAAAATATGATCAAAAAAAGTGTATGTATCTCACACGTACAGAAACACACTAGGCCCCAATTACTATTTTTTGTACCCCTAAAAGGCAGGATGAGGAGTAGGAGGAGTACGGAACAGGCAGCACCCTCAAATCCTCAGAAATATGAGATGAACCCCAAAAATTGGAAAGGTGTATCTCACACGTACCAACACAGACTATCCCGCAATTTAATTGTTTATACCCAAAGGTTTTTATTGAATAGCGGAGTAGAAAATATGATCAAAAAAGTGTATGTATCTCACACGTACAGAACCACACTAGGCCCCAATTACTATTTTTTGTACCCCTAAAAGGCAGGATGAGGAGTAGGAGGAGTTTGGAACAGGCAGCACCCTCAAATCTTCAGAAGTATGAGATGAACCCCAAAAACTTGGAAAGGTGGATCTCACATGTACCAACACAGACTATCCCGCAATTTAATTGTTTATAACCAAAGGTTTTTATTGAATAGCGGAATAGAAAATATGATCAAAAAAAGTGTATGTATCTCACACGTACAGAACCACACTAGGCCCCAATTACTATTTGTTGTACCCCTAAAAGGCAGGATGAGGAGTAGGAGGAGTTTGGAACAGGCAGCACCCTCAAATCTTCAGAAGTATGAGATGAACCCCAAAAACTTGGAAAGGTGGATCTCACACGTACCAACACAGACTATCCCGCAATTTAATTGTTTATACCCAAAGGTTTTTATTGAATAGCGGAATAGAAAATATGATCAAAAAAAGTGTATGTATCTCACACGTACAGAACCACACTAGGCCCCAATTACTATTTTTTGTACCCCTAAAAGGCAGGATGAGGAGTAGGAGGAGTTTGGAACAGGCAGCACCCTCAAATCTTCAGAAGTATGAGATGAACCCCAAAAATTGGAAAGGTGTATCTCACACGTACCAACACAGACTATCCCGCAATTTAATTGTTTATACCCAAAGGTTTTTATTGAATAGCGGAATAGAAAATATGATCAAAAAAAGTGAATGTATCTCACACGTACAGAACCACACTAGGCCCCAATTACTATTTGTTGTACCCCTAAATGGCAGAATGAGGAGTAGGAGGTGTTTGGAACAGGCAGCAGCCTCAAATCTTTAGAAGTATGAGATGAACCCCAAAAACTTGGAAAGGTGGATCTCACACGTACCAACACAGACTATCCCGCAATTTAATTGTTTATACCCAAAGGTTTTTATTGAATAGCGGAATAGAAAATATGATCAAAAAAAGTGTATGTATCTCAAACGTACAGAACCACACTAGGCCCCAATTACTATTTTTTGTACCCCTAAAAGGCAGGATGAGGAGTAGGAGGAGTACAGAACAGGCAGCACCCTCAAATCCTCAGAAATATGAGATGAACCCCAAAAATTGGAAAGGTGTATCTCACACGTACCAACACAGACTATCCCGCAATTTAATTGTTTATACCCAAAGGTTTTTATTGAATAGCGGAATAGAAAATATGATAAAAAAAGTGTATGTATCTCACACGTACAGAACCACACTAGGCCCCAATTACTATTTTTTGTACCCCTAAAAGGCAGGATGAGGAGTAGGAGGAGTTTGGAACAGGCAGCACCCTCAAATCTTCAGAAGTATGAGATGAACCCCAAAAACTTGGAAAGGTGGATCTCACATGTACCAACATAGACTATCCCGCAATTTAATTGTTTATACCCAAAGGTTTTTATTGAATAGCGGAATAGAAAATATGATCAAAAAAAGTGTATGTATCTCACACGTACAGAACCACACTAGGCCCCAATTACTATTTGTTGTACCCCTAAAAGGCAGAATGAGGAGTAGGAGGTGTTTGGAACAGGCAGCAGCCTCAAATCTTTAGAAGTATGAGATGAACCCCAAAAACTTGGAAAGGTGGATCTCACACGTACCAACACAGACTATCCCGCAATTTAATTGTTTATACCCAAAGGTTTTTATTGAATAGCGGAATAGAAAATATGATCAAAAAAAGTGTATGTATCTCACACGTACAGAAACACACTAGGCCCCAATTACTATTTTTTGTACCCCTAAAAGGCAGGATGAGGAGTAGGAGGAGTACGGAACAGGCAGCACCCTCAAATCCTCAGAAATATGAGATGAACCCCAAAAATTGGAAAGGTGTATCTCACACGTACCAACACAGACTATCCCGCAATTTAATTGTTTATACCCAAAGGTTTTTATTGAATAGCGGAGTAGAAAATATGATCAAAAAAGTGTATGTATCTCACACGTACAGAACCACACTAGGCCCCAATTACTATTTTTTGTACCCCTAAAAGGCAGGATGAGGAGTAGGAGGAGTTTGGAACAGGCAGCACCCTCAAATCTTCAGAAGTATGAGATGAACCCCAAAAACTTGGAAAGGTGGATCTCACATGTACCAACACAGACTATCCCGCAATTTAATTGTTTATAACCAAAGGTTTTTATTGAATAGCGGAATAGAAAATATGATCAAAAAAAGTGTATGTATCTCACACGTACAGAACCACACTAGGCCCCAATTACTATTTGTTGTACCCCTAAAAGGCAGAATGAGGAGTAGGAGGTGTTTGGAACAGGCAGCAGCCTCAAATCTTTAGAAGTATGAGATGAACCCCAAAAACTTGGAAAGGTGGATCTCACACGTACCAACACAGACTATCCCGCAATTTAATTGTTTATACCCAAAGGTTTTTATTGAATAGCGGAATAGAAAATATGATCAAAAAAAGTGTATGTATCTCACACGTACAGAACCACATTAGGCCCCAATTACTATTTTTTGTACCCCTAAAAGGCAGGATGAGGAGTAGGATGAGTACGGAACAGGCAGCACCCTCAAATCCTCAGAAATATGAGATGAACCCCAAAAATTGGAAAGGTGTATCTCACACGTACCAACACAGACTATCCCGCAATTTAATTGTTTATACCCAAAGGTTTTTATTGAATAGCGGAATAGAAAATATGATCAAAAAAAGTGTATGTATCTCACACGTACAGAACCACACTAGGCCCCAATTACTATTTTTTGTACCCCTAAAAGGCAGGATGAGGAGTAGGAGGAGTTTGGAACAGGCAGCACCCTCAAATCTTCAGAAATATGAGATGAACCCCAAAAACTTGGAAAGGTGGATCTCACATGTACCAACATAGACTATCCCGCAATTTAATTGTTTATACCCAAAGGTTTTTATTGAATAGCGGAATAGAAAATATGATCAAAAAAAGTGTATGTATCTCACACGTACAGAACCACACTAGGCCCCAATTACTATTTGTTGTACCCCTAAAAGGCAGGATGAGGAGTAGGAGGAGTTTGGAACAGGCAGCACCCTCAAATCTTCAGAAGTATGAGATGAACCCCAAAAACTTGGAAAGGTGGATCTCACACGTACCAACACAGACTATCCCGCAATTTAATTGTTTATACCCAAAGGTTTTTATTGAATAGCGGAATAGAAAATATGATCAAAAAAAGTGTATGTATCTCACACGTACAGAACCACACTAGGCCCCAATTACTATTTTTTGTACCCCTAAAAGGCAGGATGAGGAGTTGGAGGAGTTTGGAACAGGCAGCACCCTCAAATCTTCAGAAATATGAGATGAACCCCAAAAACTTGGAAAGGTGTATCTCACACGTACCAACACAGACTATCCCGCAATTTAATTGTTTATACCCAAAGGTTTTTATTGAATAGCGGAATAGAAAATATGATCAAAAAAAGTGTATGTATCTCACACGTACAGAACCACACTAGGCCCCAATTACTATTTTTTGTACCCCTAAAAGGCAGGATGAGGAGTAGGAGGAGTTTGGAACAGGCAGCACCCTCAAATCTTCAGAAGTATGAGATGAACCCCAAAAATTGGAAAGGTGTATCTCACACGTACCAACACAGACTATCCCGCAATTTAATTGTTTATACCCAAAGGTTTTTATTGAATAGCGGAATAGAAAATATGATCAAAAAAAGTGTATGTATCTCACACGTACAGAACCACACTAGGCCCCAATTACTATTTGTTGTACCCCTAAAAGGCAGGATGAGGAGTAGGAGGAGTTTGGAACAGGCAGCACCCTCAAATCTTCAGAAGTATGAGATGAACCCCAAAAATTGGAAAGGTGTATCTCACACGTACCAACACAGACTATCCCGCAATTTAATTGTTTATACCCATAGGTTTTTATTGAATAGCGGAATAGAAAATATGATCAAAAAAAGTGTATGTATCTCACACGTACAGAACCACACTAGGCCCCAATTACTATTTGTTGTACCCCTAAAAGGCAGAATGAGGAGTAGGAGGTGTTTGGAACAGGCAGCAGCCTCAAATCTTTAGAAGTATGAGATGAACCCCAAAAACGTGGAAAGGTGGATCTCACACGTACCAACACAGACTATCCCGCAATTTAATTGTTTATACCCAAAGGTTTTTATTGAATAGCGGAATAGAAAATATGATCAAAAAAAGTGTATGTATCTCACACGTACAGAACCACACTAGGCCCCAATTACTATTTTTTGTACCCCTAAAAGGCAGGATGAGGAGTAGGATGAGTACGGAACAGGCAGCACCCTCAAATCCTCAGAAATATGAGATGAACCCCAAAAATTGGAAAGGTGTATCTCACACGTACCAACACAGACTATCCCGCAATTTAATTGTTTATACCCAAAGGTTTTTATTGAATAGCGGAATAGAAAATATGATCAAAAAAAGTGTATGTATCTCACACGTACAGAACCACACTAGGCCCCAATTACTATTTTTTGTACCCCTAAAAGGCAGGATGAGGAGTAGGAGGAGTTTGGAACAGGCAGCACCCTCAAATCTTCAGAAGTATGAGATGAACCCCAAAAACTTGGAAAGGTGGATCTCACATGTACCAACATAGACTATCCCGCAATTTAATTGTTTATACCCAAAGGTTTTTATTGAATAGCGGAATAGAAAATATGATCAAAAAAAGTGTATGTATCTCACACGTACAGAACCACACTAGGCCCCAATTACTATTTGTTGTACCCCTAAAAGGCAGGATGAGGAGTAGGAGGAGTTTGGAACAGGCAGCACCCTCAAATCTTCAGAAGTATGAGATGAACCCCAAAAACTTGGAAAGGTGTATCTCACACGTACCAACACAGACTATCCCGCAATTTAATTGTTTATACCCAAAGGTTTTTATTGAATAGCGAAATAGAAAATATGATCAAAAAAAGTGTATGTATCTCACACGTACAGAACCACACTAGGCCCCAATTACTATTTTTTGTACCCCTAAAAGGCAGGATGAGGAGTAGGAGGAGTTTGGAACAGGCAGCACCCTCAAATCTTCAGAAGTATGAGATGAACCCCAAAAATTGGAAAGGTGTATCTCACACGTACCAACACAGACTATCCCGCAATTTAATTGTTTATACCCAAAGGTTTTTATTGAATAGCGGAATAGAAAATATGATCAAAAAAAGTGTATGTATCTCACACGTACAGAACCACACTAGGCCCCAATTACTATTTGTTGTACCCCTAAAAGGCAGGATGAGGAGTAGGAGGAGTTTGGAACAGGCAGCACCCTCAAATCTTCAGAAGTATGAGATGAACCCCAAAAATTGGAAAGGTGTATCTCACACGTACCAACACAGACTATCCCGCAATTTAATTGTTTATACCCATAGGTTTTTATTGAATAGCGGAATAGAAAATATGATCAAAAAAAGTGTATGTATCTCACACGTACAGAACCACACTAGGCCCCAATTACTATTTGTTGTACCCCTAAAAGGCAGAATGAGGAGTAGGAGGTGTTTGGAACAGGCAGCAGCCTCAAATCTTTAGAAGTATGAGATGAACCCCAAAAACGTGGAAAGGTGGATCTCACACGTACCAACACAGACTATCCCGCAATTTAATTGTTTATACCCAAAGGTTTTTATTGAATAGCGGAATAGAAAATATGATCAAAAAAAGTGTATGTATCTCACACGTACAGAACCACACTAGGCCCAAATTACTATTTTTTGTACCCCTAAAAGGCAGGATGAGGAGTAGGATGAGTACGGAACAGGCAGCACCCTCAAATCCTCAGAAATATGAGATGAACCCCAAAAATTGGAAAGGTGTATCTCACACGTACCAACACAGACTATCCCGCAATTTAATTGTTTATACCCAAAGGTTTTTATTGAATAGCGGAATAGAAAATATGATCAAAAAAAGTGTATGTATCTCACACGTACAGAACCACACTAGGCCCCAATTACTATTTTTTGTACCCCTAAAAGGCAGGATGAGGAGTAGGAGGAGTTTGGAACAGGCAGCACCCTCAAATCTTCAGAAGTATGAGATGAACCCCAAAAACTTGGAAAGGTGGATCTCACATGTACCAACATAGACTATCCCGCAATTTAATTGTTTATACCCAAAGGTTTTTATTGAATAGCGGAATAGAAAATATGATCAAAAAAAGTGTATGTATCTCACACGTACAGAACCACACTAGGCCCCAATTACTATTTGTTGTACCCCTAAAAGGCAGGATGAGGAGTAGGAGGAGTTTGGAACAGGCAGCACCCTCAAATCTTCAGAAGTATGAGATGAACCCCAAAAACTTAGAAAGGTGTATCTCACACGTACCAACACAGACTATCCCGCAATTTAATTGTTTATACCCAAAGGTTTTTATTGAATAGCGAAATAGAAAATATGATCAAAAAAAGTGTATGTATCTCACACGTACAGAACCACACTAGGCCCCAATTACTATTTTTTGTACCCCTAAAAGGCAGGATGAGGAGTAGGAGGAGTTTGGAACAGGCAGCACCCTCAAATCTTCAGAAGTATGAGATGAACCCCAAAAATTGGAAAGGTGTATCTCACACGTACCAACACAGACTATCCCGCAATTTAATTGTTTATACCCAAAGGTTTTTATTGAATAGCAGAATAGAAAATATGATCAAAAAAAGTGTATGTATCTCACACGTACAGAACCACACTAGGCCCCAATTACTATTTGTTGTACCCCTAAAAGGCAGAATGAGGAGTAGGAGGTGTTTGGAACAGGCAGCAGCCTCAAATCTTTAGAAGTATGAGATGAACCCCAAAAACTTGGAAAGGTGGATCTCACACGTACCAACACAGACTATGCCGCAATTTAATTGTTTATACCCAAAGGTTTTTATTGAATAGCGGAATAGAAAATATGATCAAAAAAAGTGTATGTATCTCACACGTACAGAACCACACTAGGCCCCAATTACTATTTTTTGTACCCCTAAAAGGCAGGATGAGGAGAAGGAGGAGTACGAAACAGGCAGCACCCTCAAATCCTCAGAAATATGAGATGAACCCCAAAAATTGGAAAGGTGTATCTCACACGTACCAACACAGACTATCCCGCAATTTAATTGTTTATACCCAAAGGTTTTTATTGAATAGCGGAGTAGAAAATATGATCAAAAAAGTGTATGTATCTCACACGTACAGAACCACACTAGGCCCCAATTACTATTTTTTGTACCCCTAAAAGGCAGGATGAGGAGTAGGAGGAGTTTGGAACAGGCAGCACCCTCAAATCTTCAGAAGTATGAGATGAACCCCAAAAACTTGGAAAGGTGTATCTCACACGTACCAACACAGACTATCCCGCAATTTAATTGTTTATACCCAAAGGTTTTTATTGAATAGCGGAATAGAAAATATGATCAAAAAAAGTGTATGTATCTCACACGTACAGAACCACACTAGGCCCCAATTACTATTTGTTGTACCCCTAAAAGGCAGGATGAGGAGTAGGAGGAGTTTGGAACAGGCAGCACCCTCAAATCTTCAGAAGTATGAGATGAACCCCAAAAACTTGGAAAGGTAGATCTCACATGTACCAACACAGACTATCCCGCAATTTAATTGTTTATAACCAAAGGTTTTTATTGAATAGCGGAATAGAAAATATGATCAAAAAAAGTGTATGTATCTCACACGTACAGAACCACACTAGGCCCCAATTACTATTTGTTGTACCCCTAAAAGGCAGGATGAGGAGTAGGAGGAGTTTGGAACAGGCAACACCCTCAAATCTTCAGAAGTATGAGATGAACCCCAAAAACTTGGAAAGGTGGATCTCACACGTACCAACACAGACTATCCCGCAATTTAATTGTTTATACCCAAAGGTTTTTATTGAATAGCGGAATAGAAAATATGATCAAAAAAAGTGTATGTATCTCACACGTACAGAACCACACTTGGCCCCAATTACTATTTTTTGTACCCCTAAAAGGCAGGATGAGGAGTTGGAGGAGTTTGGAACAGGCAACACCCTCAAATCTTCAGAAGTATGAGATGAACCCCAAAAACTTGGAAAGGTGGATCTCACACGTACCAACACAGACTATCCCGCAATTTAATTGTTTATAACCAAAGGTTTTTATTGAATAGCGGAATAGAAAATATGATCAAAAAAAGTGTATGTATCTCACACGTACAGAACCACACTAGGCCCCAATTACTATTTTTTGTACCCCTAAAAGGCAGGATGAGGAGTAGGAGGAGTTTGGAACAGGCAGCACCCTCAAATCTTCAGAAGTATGAGATGAACCCCAAAAACTTGGAAAGGTGGATCTCACATGTACCAACATAGACTATCCCGCAATTTAATTGTTTATACCCAAAGGTTTTTATTGAATAGCGGAATAGAAAATATGATCAAAAAAAGTGTATGTATCTCACACGTACAGAACCACACTAGGCCCCAATTACTATTTGTTGTACCCCTAAAAGGCAGGATGAGGAGTAGGAGGAGTTTGGAACAGGCAGCACCCTCAAATCTTCAGAAGTATGAGATGAACCCCAAAAACTTGGAAAGGTGGATCTCACACGTACCAACACAGACTATCCCGCAATTTAATTGTTTATACCCAAAGGTTTTTATTGAATAGCGGAATAGAAAATATGATCAAAAAAAGTGTATGTATCTCACACGTACAGAACCACACTAGGCCCCAATTACTATTTTTGTACCCCTAAAAGGCAGGATGAGGAGTTGGAGGAGTTTGGAACAGGCAGCACCCTCAAATCTTCAGAAATATGAGATGAACCCCAAAAACTTGGAAAGGTGTATCTCACACGTACCAACACAGACTATCCCGCAATTTAATTGTTTATACCCAAAGGTTTTTATTGAATAGCGGAATAGAAAATATGATCAAAAAAAGTGTATGTATCTCACACGTACAGAACCACACTAGGCCCCAATTACTATTTGTTGTACCCCTAAAAGGCAGAATGAGGAGTAGGAGGTGTTTGGAACAGGCAGCAGCCTCAAATCTTTAGAAGTATGAGATGAACCCCAAAAACTTGGAAAGGTGGATCTCACACGTACCAACACAGACTATGCCGCAATTTAATTGTTTATACCCAAAGGTTTTTATTGAATTGCGGAATAGAAAATATGATCAAAAAAAGTGTATGTATCTCAGACGTACAGAACCACACTAGGCCCCAATTACTATTTTTTGTACCCCTAAAAGGCAGGATGAGGAGTAGGAGGAGTACGGAACAGGCAGCACCCTCAAATCCTCAGAAATATGAGATGAACCCCAAAAATTGGAAAGGTGTATCTCACACGTACCACCACAGACTATCCCGCAATTTAATTGTTTATACCCAAAGGTTTTTATTGAATAGCGGAATAGAAAATATGATAAAAAAAGTGTATGTATCTCACACGTACAGAACCACACTAGGCCCCAATTACTATTTTTTGTACCCCTAAAAGGCAGGATGAGGAGTAGGAGGAGTTTGGAACAGGCAGCACCCTCAAATCTTCAGAAGTATGAGATGAACCCCAAAAACTTGGAAAGGTGGATCTCACATGTACCAACATAGACTATCCCGCAATTTAATTGTTTATACCCAAAGGTTTTTATTGAATAGCGGAATAGAAAATATGATCAAAAAAAGTGTATGTATCTCACACGTACAGAACCACACTAGGCCCCAATTACTATTTGTTGTACCCCTAAAAGGCAGGATGAGGAGTAGGAGGAGTTTGGAACAGGCAGCACCCTCAAATCTTCATAAGTATGAGATGAACCCCAAAAACTTGGAAAGGTGGATCTCACACGTACCAACACAGACTATCCCGCAATTTAATTGTTTATACCCAAAGGTTTTTATTGAATAGCGGAATAGAAAATATGATCAAAAAAAGTGTATGTATCTCACACGTACAGAACCACACTAGGCCCCAATTACTATTTGTTGTACCCCTAAAAGGCAGAATGAGGAGTAGGAGGTGTTTGGAACAGGCAGCAGCCTCAAATCTTTAGAAGTATGAGATGAACCCCAAAAACTTGGAAAGGTGGATCTCACACGTACCAACACAGACTATCCCGCAATTTAATTGTTTATACCCAAAGGTTTTTATTGAATTGCGGAATAGAAAATATGATCAAAAAAAGTGTATGTATCTCACACGTACAGAACCACACTAGGCCCCAATTACTATTTTTTGTACCCCTAAAAGGCAGGATGAGGAGTAGGAGGAGTACGGAACAGGCAGCACCCTCAAATCCTCAGAAATATGAGATGAACCCCAAAAATTGGAAAGGTGTATCTCACACGTACCAACACAGACTATCCCGCAATTTAATTGTTTATACCCAAAGGTTTTTATTGAATAGCGGAATAGAAAATATGATCAAAAAAAGTGTATGTATCTCACACGTACAGAACCACACTAGGCCCCAATTACTATTTGTTGTACCCCTAAAAGGCAGGATGAGGAGTAGGAGGAGTTTGGAACAGGCAGCACCCTCAAATCTTCAGAAGTATGAGATGAGCCCCAAAAACTTGGAAAGGTGGATCTCACATGTACCAACACAGACTATCCCGCAATTTAATTGTTTATAACCAAAGGTTTTTATTGAATAGCGGAATAGAAAATATGATCAAAAAAAGTGTATGTATCTCACACGTACAGAACCACACTAGGCCCCAATTACTATTTGTTGTACCCCTAAAAGGCAGGATGAGGAGTAGGAGGAGTTTGGAACAGGCAACACCCTCAAATCTTCAGAAGTATGAGATGAACCCCAAAAACTTGGAAAGGTGGATCTCACACGTACCAACACAGACTATCCCGCAATTTAATTGTTTATACCCAAAGGTTTTTATTGAATAGCGGAATAGAAAATATGATCAAAAAAAGTGTATGTATCTCACACCTACAGAACCACACTAGGCCCCAATTACTATTTTTTGTACCCCTAAAAGGCAGGATGAGGAGTAGGAGGAGTTTGGAACAGGCAGCACCCTCAAATCTTCAGAAGTATGAGATGAACCCCAAAAATTGGAAAGGTGTATCTCACACGTACCAACACAGACTATCCCGCAATTTAATTGTTTATACCCAAAGGTTTTTATTGAATAGCGGAATAGAAAATATGATCAAAAAAAGTGTATGTATCTCACACGTACAGAACCACACTAGGCCCCAATTACTATTTGTTGTACCCCTAAATGGCAGAATGAGGAGTAGGAGGTGTTTGGAACAGGCAGCAGCCTCAAATCTTTAGAAGTATGAGATGAACCCCAAAAACTTGGAAAGGTGGATCTCACACGTACCAACACAAACTATCCCGCAATTTAATTGTTTATACCCAAAGGTTTTTATTGAATAGCGGAATAGAAAATATGATCAAAAAAAGTGTATGTATCTCACACGTACAGAACCACACTAGGCCCCAATTACTATTTTTTGTACCCCTAAAAGGCAGGATGAGGAGTAGGAGGAGTACGGAACAGGCAGCACCCTCAAATCCTCAGAAATATGAGATGAACCCCAAAAATTGGAAAGGTGTATCTCACACGTACCAACACAGACTATCCCGCAATTTAATTGTTTATACCCAAAGGTTTTTATTGAATAGCGGAATAGAAAATATGATCAAAAAAGTGTATGTATCTCACACGTACAGAACCACACTAGGCCCCAATTACTATTTTTTGTACCCCTAAAAGGCAGGATGAGGAGTAGGAGGAGTTTGGAACAGGCAGCACCCTCAAATCTTCAGAAGTATGAGATGAACCCCAAAAACTTGGAAAGGTGGATCTCACATGTACCAACATAGACTATCCCGCAATTTAATTGTTTATACCCAAAGGTTTTTATTGAATAGCGGAATAGAAAATATGATCAAAAAAAGTGTATGTATCTCACACGTACAGAACCACACTAGGCCCCAATTACTATTTGTTGTACCCCTAAAAGGCAGGATGAGGAGTAGGAGGAGTTTGGAACAGGCAGCACCCTCAAATCTTCAGAAGTATGAGATGAACCCCAAAAACTTGGAAAGGTGGATCTCACACGTACCAACACAGACTATCCCGCAATTTAATTGTTTATACCCAAAGGTTTTTATTGAATAGCGGAATAGAAAATATGATCAAAAAAAGTGTATGTATCTCACACGTACAGAACCACACTAGGCCCCAATTACTATTTGTTGTACCCCTAAAAGGCAGAATGAGGAGTACGAGGTGTTTGGAACAGGCAGCAGCCTCAAATCTTTAGAAGTATGAGATGAACCCCAAAAACTTGGAAAGGTGGATCTCACACGTACCAACACAGACTATCCCGCAATTTAATTGTTTATACCCAAAGGTTTTTATTGAATAGCGGAATAGAAAATATGATCAAAAAAAGTGTATGTATCTCACACGTACAGAACCACACTAGGCCCCAATTACTATTTTTTGTACCCCTAAAAGGCAGGATGAGGAGTAGGAGGAGTTTGGAACAGGCAGCAGCCTCAAATCTTCAGAAGTCTGAGATGAACCCCAAAAACTTGGAAAGGTGGATCTCACACGTACCAACACAGACTATCCCGCAATTTAATTGTTTATACCCTAAGGTTTTTATTGAATAGCGGAATAGAAAATATGATCAAAAAAAGTGTATGTATCTCACACGTACAGAACCACACTAGGCCCCAATTACTATTTTTTGTACACCTAAAAGGCAGGATGAGGAGTAGGAGGAGTTTGGAACAGGCAGCAACCTCAAATCTTCAGAAGTATGAAATGAACCCAAAAAAATTGGAAAAGTGGATCTCACACGTACCAACACAGACTATCCCGCAATTTAATTGTTTATACCCAAAGGTTTTTATTGAATAGAGGAATAGAAAATATGATCAAAAAAAGTGTATGTATCTCACACGTACAGAACCACACTAGGCCCCAATTACTATTTTTTGTACCCCTAAAAGGCAGGATGAGGAGTAGGAGGAGTTTGGAACAGGCAGCACCCTCAAATCTTCAGAAGTATCAGAAGAACCCCAAAAATTGGAAAGGTGTATCTCACACGTACCAACACAGACTATCCCGCAATTTAATTGTTTATACCCAAAGGTTTTTATTGAATAGCGGAATAGAAAATATGATCAAAAAAAGTGTATGTATCTCACACGTACAGAACCACACTAGGCCCCAATTACTATTTTTTGTACCCCTAAAAGGCAGGATGAGGAGTAGGAGGAGTTTGGAACAGGCAGCACCCTCAAATCTTCAGAAGTATGAGATGAACCCCAAAAACTTGGAAAGGTGGATCTCACATGTACCAACATAGACTATCCCGCAATTTAATTGTTTATACCCAAAGGTTTTTATTGAATAGCGGAATAGAAAATATGATCAAAAAAAGTGTATGTATCTCACACGTACAGAACCACACTAGGCCCCAATTACTATTTGTTGTACCCCTAAAAGGCAGGATGAGGAGTAGGAGGAGTTTGGAACAGGCAGCACCCTCAAATCTTCAGAAGTATGAGATGAACCCCAAAAACTTGGAAAGGTGGATCTCACACGTACCAACACAGACTATCCCGCAATTTAATTGTTTATACCCAAAGGTTTTTATTGAATAGCGGAATAGAAAATATGATCAAAAAAAGTGTATGTATCTCACACGTACAGAACCACACTAGGCCCCAATTACTATTTTTTGTACCCCTAAAAGGCAGGATGAGGAGTTGGAGGAGTTTGGAACAGGCAGCACCCTCAAATCTTCAGAAATATGAGATGAACCCCAAAAACTTGGAAAGGTGTATCTCACACGTACCAACACAGACTATCCCGCAATTTAATTGTTTATACCCAAAGGTTTTTATTGAATAGCGGAATAGAAAATATGATCAAAAAAAGTGTATGTATCTCACACGTACAGAACCACACTAGGCCCCAATTACTATTTTTGTACCCCTAAAAGGCAGGATGAGGAGTAGGAGGAGTTTGGAACAGGCAGCACCCTCAAATCTTCAGAAGTATGAGATGAACCCCAAAAATTGGAAAGGTGTATCTCACACGTACCAACACAGACTATCCCGCAATTTAATTGTTTATACCCAAAGGTTTTTATTGAATAGCGGAATAGAAAATATGATCAAAAAAAGTGTATGTATCTCACACGTACAGAACCACACTAGGCCCCAATTACTATTTGTTGTACCCCTAAAAGGCAGAATGAGGAGTAGGAGGTGTTTGGAACAGGCAGCAGCCTCAAATCTTTAGAAGTATGAGATGAACCCCAAAAACTTGGAAAGGTGGATCTCACACGTACCAACACAGACTATGCCGCAATTTAATTGTTTATACCCAAAGGTTTTTATTGAATAGCGGAATAGAAAATATGATCAAAAAAAGTGTATGTATCTCACACGTACAGAACCACACTAGGCCCCAATTACTATTTTTTGTACCCCTAAAAGGCAGGATGAGGAGATGGAGGAGTACGGAACAGGCAGCACCCTCAAATCCTCAGAAATATGAGATGAACCCCAAAAATTGGAAAGGTGTATCTCACACGTACCACCACAGACTATCCCGCAATTTAATTGTTTATACCCAAAGGTTTTTATTGAATAGCGGAATAGAAAATATGATCAAAAAAAGTGTATGTATCTCACACGTACAGAACCACACTAGGCCCCAATTACTATTTGTTGTACCCCTAAAAGGCAGAATGAGGAGTAGGAGGTGTTTGGAACAGGCAGCAGCCTCAAATCTTTAGAAGTATGAGATGAACCCCAAAAACTTGGAAAGGTGGATCTCACACGTACCAACACAGACTATCCCGCAATTTAATTGTTTATACCCAAAGGTTTTTATTGAATAGCGGAATAGAAAATATGATCAAAAAAAGTGTATGTATCTCACACGTACAGAAACACACTAGGCCCCAATTACTATTTTTTGTACCCCTAAAAGGCAGGATGAGGAGTAGGAGGAGTACGGAACAGGCAGCACCCTCAAATCCTCAGAAATATGAGATGAACCCCAAAAATTGGAAAGGTGTATCTCACACGTACCAACACAGACTATCCCGCAATTTAATTGTTTATACCCAAAGGTTTTTATTGAATAGCGGAGTAGAAAATATGATCAAAAAAGTGTATGTATCTCACACGTACAGAACCACACTAGGCCCCAATTACTATTTTTTGTACCCCTAAAAGGCAGGATGAGGAGTAGGAGGAGTTTGGAACAGGCAGCACCCTCAAATCTTCAGAAGTATGAGATGAACCCCAAAAACTTGGAAAGGTGGATCTCACATGTACCAACACAGACTATCCCGCAATTTAATTGTTTATAACCAAAGGTTTTTATTGAATAGCGGAATAGAAAATATGATCAAAAAAAGTGTATGTATCTCACACGTACAGAACCACACTAGGCCCCAATTACTATTTGTTGTACCCCTAAAAGGCAGGATGAGGAGTAGGAGGAGTTTGGAACAGGCAGCACCCTCAAATCTTCAGAAGTATGAGATGAACCCCAAAAACTTGGAAAGGTGGATCTCACACGTACCAACACAGACTATCCCGCAATTTAATTGTTTATACCCAAAGGTTTTTATTGAATAGCGGAATAGAAAATATGATCAAAAAAAGTGTATGTATCTCACACGTACAGAACCACACTTGGCCCCAATTACTATTTTTTGTACCCCTAAAAGGCAGGATGAGGAGTTGGAGGAGTTTGGAACAGGCAGCACCCTCAAATCTTCAGAAGTATGAGATGAACCCCAAAAACTTGGAAAGGTGTATCTCACACGTACCAACACAGACTATCCCGCAATTTAATTGTTTATACCCAAAGGTTTTTATTGAATAGCGGAATAGAAAATATGATCAAAAAAAGTGTATGTATCTCACACGTACAGAACCACACTAGGCCCCAATTACTATTTTTTGTACCCCTAAAAGGCAGGATGAGGAGTAGGAGGAGTTTGGAACAGGCAGCACCCTCAAATCTTCAGAAGTATGAGATGAACCCCAAAAATTGGAAAGGTGTATCTCACACGTACCAACACAGACTATCCCGCAATTTAATTGTTTATACCCAAAGGTTTTTATTGAATAGCGGAATAGAAAATATGATCAAAAAAAGTGTATGTATCTCACACGTACAGAACCACACTAGGCCCCAATTACTATTTGTTGTACCCCTAAATGGCAGAATGAGGAGTAGGAGGTGTTTGGAACAGGCAGCAGCCTCAAATCTTTAGAAGTATGAGATGAACCCCAAAAACTTGGAAAGGTGGATCTCACACGTACCAACACAGACTATCCCGCAATTTAATTGTTTATACCCAAAGGTTTTTATTGAATAGCGGAATAGAAAATATGATCAAAAAAAGTGTATGTATCTCACACGTACAGAACCACACTAGGCCCCAATTACTATTTTTTGTACCCCTAAAAGGCAGGATGAGGAGTAGGAGGAGTACGGAACAGGCAGCACCCTCAAATCCTCAGAAATATGAGATGAACCCCAAAAATTGGAAAGGTGTATCTCACACGTACCAACACAGACTATCCCGCAATTTAATTGTTTATACCCAAAGGTTTTTATTGAATAGCGGAATAGAAAATATGATCAAAAAAAGTGTATGTATCTCACACGTACAGAACCACACTAGGCCCCAATTACTATTTTTTGTACCCCTAAAAGGCAGGATGAGGAGTAGGAGGAGTTTGGAACAGGCAGCACCCTCAAATCTTCAGAAGTATGAGATGAACCCCAAAAACTTGGAAAGGTGGATCTCACATGTACCAACATAGACTATCCCGCAATTTAATTGTTTATACCCAAAGGTTTTTATTGAATAGCGGAATAGAAAATATGATCAAAAAAAGTGTATGTATCTCACACGTACAGAACCACACTAGGCCCCAATTACTATTTGTTGTACCCCTAAAAGGCAGGATGAGGAGTAGGAGGAGTTTGGAACAGGCAGCACCCTCAAATCTTCAGAAGTATGAGATGAACCCCAAAAAATTGGAAAGGTGGATCTCACACGTACCAACACAGACTATCCCGCAATTTAATTGTTTATACCCAAAGGTTTTTATTGAATAGCGGAATAGAAAATATGATCAAAAAAAGTGTATGTATCTCACACGTACAGAACCACACTAGGCCCCAATTACTATTTGTTGTACCCCTAAAAGGCAGAATGAGGAGTAGGAGGTGTTTGGAACAGGCAGCAGCCTCAAATCTTTAGAAGTATGAGATGAACCCCAAAAACTTGGAAAGGTGGATCTCACACGTACCAACACAGACTATCCCGCAATTTAATTGTTTATACCCAAAGGTTTTTATTGAATAGCGGAATAGAAAATATGATCAAAAAAAGTGTATGTATCTCACACGTACAGAACCACACTAGGCCCCAATTACTATTTTTTGTACCCCTAAAAGGCAGGATGAGGAGTAGGAGGAGTACGGAACAGGCAGCTCCCTCAAATCCTCAGAAATATGAGATGAACCCCAAAAATTGGAAAGGTGTATCTCACACGTACCAACACAGACTATCCCGCAATTTAATTGTTTATACCCAAAGGTTTTTATTGAATAGCGGAATAGAAAATATGATCAAAAAAAGTGTATGTATCTCACACGTACAGAACCACACTAGGCCCCAATTACTATTTGTTGTACCCCTAAAAGGCAGGATGAGGAGTAGGAGGAGTTTGGAACAGGCAGCACCCTCAAATCTTCAGAAGTATGAGATGAACCCCAAAAACTTGGAAAGGTGGATCTCACATGTACCAACACAGACTATCCCGCAATTTAATTGTTTATAACCAAAGGTTTTTATTGAATAGCGGAATAGAAAATATGATCAAAAAAAGTGTATGTATCTCACACGTACAGAACCACACTAGACCAATTACTATTTGTTGTACCCCTAAAAGGCAGGATGAGGAGTAGGAGGAGTTTGGAACAGGCAGCACCCTCAAATCTTCAGAAGTATGAGATGAACCCCAAAAACTTGGAAAGGTGGATCTCACAGGTACCAACACAGACTATCCCGCAATTTAATTGTTTATACCCAAAGGTTTTTATTGAATAGCGGAATAGAAAATATGATCAAAAAAAGTGTATGTATCTCACACGTACAGAACCACACTTGGCCCCAATTACTATTTTTTGTACCACTAAAAGGCAGGATGAGGAGTTGGAGGAGTTTGGAACAGGCAGCACCCTCAAATCTTCAGAAGTATGAGATGAACCCCAAAAACTTGGAAAGGTGTATCTCACACGTACCAACACAGACTATCCCGCAATTTAATTGTTTATACCCAAAGGTTTTTATTGAATAGCGGAATAGAAAATATGATCAAAAAAAGTGTATGTATCTCACACATACAGAACCACACTAGGCCCCAATTACTATTTTTTGTACCCCTAAAAGGCAGGATGAGGAGTAGGAGGAGTTTGGAACAGGCAGCACCCTCAAATCTTCAGAAGTATGAGATGAACCCCAAAAATTGGAAAGGTGTATCTCACACGTACCAACACAGACTATCCCGCAATTTAATTGTTTATACCCAAAGGTTTTTATTGAATAGCGGAATAGAAAATATGATCAAAAAAAGTGTATGTATCTCACACGTACAGAACCACACTAGGCCCCAATTACTATTTGTTGTACCCCTAAATGGCAGAATGAGGAGTAGGAGGTGTTTGGAACAGGCAGCAGCCTCAAATCTTTAGAAGTATGAGATGAACCCCAAAAACTTGGAAAGGTGGATCTCACACGTACCAACACAGACTATCCCGCAATTTAATTGTTTATACCCAAAGGTTTTTATTGAATAGCGGAATAGAAAATATGATCAAAAAAAGTGTATGTATCTCACACGTACAGAACCACACTAGGCCCCAATTACTATTTTTTGTACCCCTAAAAGGCAGGATGAGGAGTAGGAGGAGTACGGAACAGGCAGCACCCTCAAATCCTCAGAAATATGAGATGAACCCCAAAAATTGGAAAGGTGTATCTCACACGTACCAACACAGACTATCCCGCAATTTAATTGTTTATACCCAAAGGTTTTTGTTGAATAGCGGAATAGAAAATATGATAAAAAAAAAGTGTATGTATCTCACACGTACAGAACCACACTAGGCCCCAATTACTATTTTTTGTACCCCTAAAAGGCAGGATGAGGAGTAGGAGGAGTTTGGAACAGGCAGCACCCTCAAATCTTCAGAAGTATGAGATGAACCCCAAAAACTTGGAAAGGTGGATCTCACATGTACCAACATAGACTATCCCGCAATTTAATTGTTTATACCCAAAGGTTTTTATTGAATAGCGGAATAGAAAATATGATCAAAAAAAGTGTATGTATCTCACACGTACAGAACCACACTAGGCCCCAATTACTATTTGTTGTACCCCTAAAAGGCAGGATGAGGAGTAGGAGGAGTTTGGAACAGGCAGCAGCCTCAAATCTTCAGAAGTATGAGATGAACCCCAAAAACTTGGAAAGGTGGATCTCACACGTACCAACACAGACTATCCCGCAATTTAATTGTTTATACCCAAAGGTTTTTATTGAATAGCGGAATAGAAAATATGATCAAAAAAAGTGTATGTATCTCACACGTACAGAACCACACTAGGCCCCAATTACTATTTTTTGTACCCCTAAAAGGCAGGATGAGGAGTAGGAGGAGTACGGAACAGGCAGCACCCTCAAATCCTCAGAAATATGAGATGAACCCCAAAAATTGGAAAGGTGTATCTCACACGTACCAACACAGACTATCCCGAAATTTAATTGTTTATACCCAAAGGTTTTTATTGAATAGCGGAATAGAAAATATGATCAAAAAAAGTGTATGTATCTCACACGTACAGAACCACACTAGGCCCCAATTACTATTTTTTGTACCCCTAAAAGGCAGGATGAGGAGTAGGAGGAGTTTGGAACAGGCAGCACCCTCAAATCTTCAGAAGTATGAGATGAACCCCAAAAACTTGGAAAGGTGGATCTCACACGTACCAACACAGACTATCCCGCAATTTAATTGTTTATACCCAAAGGTTTTTATTGAATAGAGGAATAGAAAATATGATCAAAAAAAGTGTATGTATCTCACACGTACAGAACCACACTAGGCCCCAATTACTATTTGTTGTACCTCTAAAAGGCGGAGGAGTAGGAGGAGTTTGGAACAGGCAGCACCCTCAAATCTTCAGAAGTATGAGAAGAACCCCAAAAATTGGAAAGGTGTATCTCACACGTACAACACAGACTATCCCGCAATTTAATTGTTTATACCCAAAGGTTTTTATTGAATAGCGGAATAGAAAATATGATCAAAAAAAGTGTATGTATCTCACACGTACAGAACCACACTAGGCCCCAATTACTATTTGTTGTACCCCTAAAAGGCAGGATGAGGAGTAGGAGGAGTTTGGAACAGGCAGCACCCTCAAATCTTCAGAAGTATGAGATGAACCCCAAAAACTTGGAAAGGTGGATCTCACACGTACCAACACAGACTATCCCACAATTTAATTGTTTATACCCAAAGGTTTTTATTGAATAGCGGAATAGAAAATATGATAAAAAAAAGTGTATGAATCTCACACGTACAGAACCACACTAGGCCCCAATTACTATTTTTTGTACCCCTAAAAGGCAGGATGAGGAGTAGGAGGAGTTTGGAACAGGCAGCACCCTCAAATCTTCAGAAGTATGAGATGAACCCCAAAAACTTGGAAAGGTGGATCTCACACGTACCAACACAGACTATCCCGCAATTTAATTGTTTATACCCAAAGGTTTTTATTGAATAGCGGAATAGAAAATATGATCAAAAAAAGTGTATGTATCTCACACGTACAGAACCACACTAGGCCCCAATTACTATTTTTTGTACCCCTAAAAGGCAGGATGAGGAGTAGGAGGAGTACGGAACAGGCAGCACCCTCAAATCCTCAGAAATATGAGATGAACCCCAAAAATTGGAAAGGTGTATCTCACACGTACCAACACAGACTATCCCGAAATTTAATTGTTTATACCCAAAGGTTTTTATTGAATAGCGGAATAGAAAATATGATCAAAAAAAGTGTATGTATCTCACACGTACAGAACCACACTAGGCCCCAATTACTATTTTTTGTACCCCTAAAAGGCAGGATGAGGAGTAGGAGGAGTTTGGAACAGGCAGCACCCTCAAATCTTCAGAAGTATGAGATGAACCCCAAAAACTTGGAAAGGTGGATCTCACATGTACCAACATAGACTGTCCCGCAATTTAATTGTTTATACCCAAAGGTTTTTATTGAATAGCGGAATAGAAAATATGATCAAAAAAAGTGTATGTATCTCACACGTACAGAACCACACTAGGCCCCAATTACTATTTGTTGTACCTCTAAAAGGCAGGATGAGGAGTAGGAGGAGTTTGGAACAGGCAGCACCCTCAAATCTTCAGAAGTATGAGATGAACCCCAAAAACTTGGAAAGGTGGATCTCACACGTACCAACACAGACTATCCCGCAATTTAATTGTTTATACCCAAAGGTTTTTATTGAATAGCGGAATAGAAAATATGATCAAAAAAAGTGTATGTATCTCACACGTACAGAACCACACTAGGCCCCAATTACTATTTTTTCTACCCCTAAAAGGCAGGATGAGGAGTAGGAGGAGTTTGGAACAGGCAGCACCCTCAAATCTTCAGAAGTATGAGATGAACCCCAAAAATTGGAAAGGTGTATCTCACACGTACCAACACAGACTATCCCGCATTTTAATTGTTTATACCCAAAGGTTTTTATTGAATAGCGGAATAGAAAATATGATCAAAAAAAGTGTATGTATCTCACACGTACAGAACCACACTAGGCCCCAATTACTATTTGTTGTACCCCTAAAAGGCAGGATGAGGAGTAGGAGGAGTTTGGAACAGGCAGCAGCCTCAAATCTTCAGAAGTCTGAGATGAACCCCAAAAACTTGGAAAGGTGGATCTCACACGTACCAACACAGACTATCCCGCAATTTAATTGTTTATACCCAAAGGTTTTTATTGAATAGCGGAATAGAAAATATGATCAAAAAAAGTGTATGTATCTCACACGTACAGAACCACACTAGGCCCCAATTACTATTTTTTGTACCCCTAAAAGGCAGGATGAGGAGTAGGAGGAGTTTGGAACAGGCAGCAACCTCAAATCTTCAGAAGTATGAGATGAACCCCAAAAACTTGGAAAGGTGGATCTCACACGTACCAACACAGACTATCCCGCAATTTAATTGTTTATACCCAAAGGTTTTTATTGAATAGAGGAATAGAAAATATGATCAAAAAAAGTGTATGTATCTCACACGTACAGAACCACACTAGGCCCCAATTACTATTTTTTGTACCCCTAAAAGGCAGGATGAGGAGTAGGAGGAGTTTGGAACAGGCAGCACCCTCAAATCTTCAGAAGTATGAGAAGAACCCCAAAAATTGGAAAGGTGTATCTCACACGTACAACACAGACTATCCCGCAATTTAATTGTTTATACCCAAAGGTTTTTATTGAATAGCGGAATAGAAAATATGATCAAAAAAAGTGTATGTATCTCACACGTACAGAACCACACTAGGCCCCAATTACTATTTGTTGTACCCCTAAAAGGCAGGATGAGGAGTAGGAGGAGTTTGGAACAGGCAGCACCCTCAAATCTTCAGAAGTATGAGATGAACCCCAAAAACTTGGAAAGGTGGATCTCACACGTACCAACACAGACTATCCCACAATTTAATTGTTTATACCCAAAGGTTTTTATTGAATAGCGGAATAGAAAATATGATCAAAAAAAGTGTATGAATCTCACACGTACAGAACCACACTAGGCCCCAATTACTATTTTTTGTACCCCTAAAAGGCAGGATGAGGAGTAGGAGGAGTTTGGAACAGGCAGCACCCTCAAATCTTCAGAAGTATGAGATGAACCCCAAAAACTTGGAAAGGTGGATCTCAGATGTACCAACATAGACTATCCCGCAATTTAATTGTTTATACCCAAAGGTTTTTATTGAATAGCGGAATAGAAAATATGATCAAAAAAAGTGTATGTATCTCACACGTACAGAGCCACACTAGGCCCCAATTACTATTTGTTGTACCCCTATAAGGCAGGATGAGGAGTAGGAGGAGTTTGGAACAGGCAGCACCCTCAAATCTTCAGAAGTATGAGATGAACCCCAAAAACTTGGAAAGGTGGATCTCACACGTACCAACACAGACTATCCCGCAATTTAATTGTTTATACCCAAAGGTTTTTATTGAATAGCGGAATAGAAAATATGATCAAAAAAAGTGTATGTATCTCACACGTACAGAACCACACTAGGCCCCAATTACTATTTGTTGTACCCCTAAAAGGCAGAATGAGGAGTAGGAGGTGTTTGGAACAGGCAGCAGCCTCAAATCTTTAGAAGTATGAGATGAACCCCAAAAACTTGGAAAGGTGGATCTCACACGTACCAACACAGACTATCCCGCAATTTAATTGTTTATACCCAAAGGTTTTTATTGAATAGCGGAATAGAAAATATGATCAAAAAAAGTGTATGTATCTCACACGTACAGAACCACACTAGGCCCCAATTACTATTTTTTGTACCCCTAAAAGGCAGGATGAGGAGTAGGAGGAGTACGGAACAGGCAGCACCCTCAAATCCTCAGAAATATGAGATGAACCCCAAAAATTGGAAAGGTGTATCTCACACGTACCAACACAGACTATCCCGCAATTT